>NC_056746.1:996873814-997038814 GCF_019279795.1 Protopterus annectens | reverse complement strand
ATAGCCAAATTATGGAACTCACTCCCACCCACAATTACCACCGTACCATCATGCACCCACTTCAAAACTTTACTAAAAGCACCTAAAACATGCTGGCTATGCCCTTGCAACTCCCACTCTAATATCATCCACCCCATCCAGCCACTACCTTTCTTTCCACTCCACTAACTACCTTGATTTATAGCAAGCTCAGATGCTCATAAGCCTAGTACTTATTATACAGCAGGAACTTCTCATTGTAACATTTGTTAATGTCTGTTATGTACTTCACAGATAAAGATTCTAGTTGTCTACTGATGTACTATGTTCTTCATCTGTAAATATGTTGTAAGTAATTGCTATGTTAAATTGTTAATCGCTATGTAATCCAATGTAACTACTGTCTGTTTATTTTACTGTGGAGCTTTTCTCCCCAGGCCTCTGCTGAAAATGGACCTACATCCAGTTGGGCACTCCCGGTCAACAAATTTAAATAAATAAATTATTTATGCAGTAATCTTGATCTGAGGGATGTGGGGAAGCGGACCATTATGGGTAGGGGAGGAGTTCATGTTTTGGATCCTAGAGATGTAGTAGTTGGCTGAGTCAGATCTGTTCTTCGAGTCAAAACCCACAAGTTGAAGAACAAATGAGAGGAAACAACTCTCATGGAATGTTATAGTGAGTACATAAGTTTTTTTTTTTTTTTTTGACAAGTTTAATAACATGGTGGACATAAGCAGATAATTTTTTCTATGCTGTTTTATTACATAGGTAAAATGTAGTAGAGCAATAGTGGTGCTGTGCTGAAGCCTATAGCCATGTTGTGTTTCTGAGAGCTGGTTATTTGAGTTTGGGTATTGAATCAGTTGTATATTGGATGCATTTTTTCTAATATTTTGGAGGGGGGAGAATCACTGTTGGGTTGTAGTTATTATACTCTGTAGATGTGCCACCTTTGCAGTGGTATATTGTAGGATATTTTCCATAGTGATTGGATGTATCTTTCTGCTATTCACACAGAGCAGGCTATGACGTCCACGGCCATTTTTAGATAGTTTGGTAGTTGGTCAACAGCTATGAAAGTAGTTTTTAGTTTAAGGAGCAACTTCATTATGAGTAAAATGGGTACTAGACTAAAATTATAGAAATGTGGGTGGTTTTGATTTGGACAGGGGTAGAGAGAGGTGAGCAGATTATTAGTGTCTAAAAGAAGTAATATCGATTGCATAAAGTAGGAGCTGTGTGGGGATAGTTTGACAAAGGGAGTGTTCGTCTTGGCAGGGTGGAGTAGTTTTATTTAGCGAAGACCAGAATTGTTTTGGGTTGTTTGGTTTCTAGGTTGGTATAGTATGTTTGCTTGTTCTGTTTCACATGGAGTTTTGAAAGTTTTCTAAGATGTTTAAATTGCTGGAAGGCATTTTGAGTTATGTTTTTATACCAGTTTTTGCAAGCTTTATCTCTTCTTAACATGAGTTTTTTTATTTCTTTTGTTAGCCATGATGCAGGGATTTTACTATATTACGTGGTGGTCCTAGATTATTTAAGGTTTACAAGAATATGTTAAAGTGTTCTAAGTATTTTCCAGTTATATTGTTTTAGTGTTTCAATGAAAATATCTTTCCTTTTATTGGTTGTATTTTGTTATAGATAATATTTATTTAGGATATGGAGAGTTGTTATGGCATGTGTTATGTAGTCACTTATGCCGAGAGGCAGCCTACTTTTGTCAGTTGGTCTGGATTGTTTGTAAGGATCCAATTTAATGTTGAATGTCTACCTGAAGTTTTATTAATTCTAGTGGGTGTGGTTATTAATTAAATTGTACAAGTGTATGGATTTGGTGGGTTAGTGGAATTTGAGTTTGCAGTCTGTATTTAATTTTCAAAGTATTATAGTTTCATGGTTAATTTGTTGGGATGCCCAATACAGAATGTTTTCAGCAGTATCAGTATTATTTCCTGGTGGTATATAAATTGCTGTTAAACATATAGTTTCCCTATTGTTGATTTTAGGAGTGTTGGAGCAAAGTGATGGTTAGGGAACATTTGTAGATAACTACTGCTCCACCAGCACACTTGTTGGGTCTTTTGTCTGTTATGCCTGACTATATTATATCCTTGGGGTTGTGATCTCATTATTCTTTATTTCTTTTTTTAATCAGGTTTTGGTAGGTATGACTATACCAGGTGTGTATGTAGCAAGGTAGGCATGGATGTCATGGATTTTATTGCACATAGTTCTTCGGTTCATATTTAGTAAGGGGAGTTTAGGTTCAGTTGTTTGTTGAGAGGTATTAGGTGACTGTTTTATTTTGGGGTTTGAAGTGATGGTTTTATGAATAATGGGACCTGGATTAGGGTGAATATCTCCACTAATTATTTGAATTTATATGGTAGAGTGTGGCCATTCATATTTTTGTTTAGGTTTGGTATTTCTTCGTAAATTTGAATACTTAGTTTTAATGTTTTTATAGATAAGTCATATGTGGTTTGTTTGTAGGGTGCTATGGAGAGGGACAGGTTAGGTAGATGTTAATATTCTGTGTCAGGACTGGTTTAAGTCCCGTGTATTTGAAGGAGGTGAATTTTGTAATTGGGGATGAAGGCTTGTAGCGTTGGGAGGAATAGTAGGTTAATCTGAATTAGTGGCATTGTATTTAACTTGGGTCTCATCTTTGAAAATTAAATTTTTAAAAAGTTAGGAGGGTACTGTTGGTTCTAGAGATGTAATGTGATAGTTGCAGGGATGGGTGGTAAACTAGAGTGGGTGTTACTGTTGGGAGTTATTCTATTGATTTTTTTTTTTATGGAGGGAATTGATGGTTTGTGGGATACGTGAGTGGTGCTGTGGAAGTATAAACGTAGAGTAAAAGGGGGTGGGTGGGAGTTGGGGGTAGGGGAGCAAAATGTTCCTGTGGATTAACGGGGCAAACGAACCGGGTTGAAAATACAAGTTGGCAAAGGGACAGAGAAAAATAATCCAGTGACTGAACAGCGACAGATCTAATGCGGGAGACGGGTCTTTTAAAAGGATCAATGTAGTTTAAAAGACCTTTGTGCTCTTAATTTTGTTGTTCTATGGCACAGTTTTAGTAGGAGATAGAGTCCAATATCTAGTTATCCTGATTAATCATAATATACAACAGTAAAAATTACATTCAACTGAACGCTTGTATAATGGTAAGGAGGTCTTTATGGACTGTGAATTGCAAAGTCCAAAGACTACCCCCCCCCCCCCAAAGATCAGTATAACAGTGAGGAAAAAGTAAGCTAAAATGCTTGACTGCAGGTCAGGAAAAATAAAATGCTGGCTCAGAACAGAAAGTCGTTACAAGGGCAAAGGAGAAATAAACTTAAGGAAGGGAGACTGTTGACTGCTAAGATGCAAGGAGAGATTACTCATGGGGCTATTGTGGTCTACGAAAATGGAACTGTTCTAGTAAACAATATTGTTTATTTTAGGCTGCCAAAATATTTATGATTTACATAATGTAGCTCACAGAGACTGGTGTTTAGACTGCAAAGTTTACTGTAACATACATATAAAAAACACACTTTTCTAGTTTAAAGAAGCAGTTGAGTGAACTGACTCAATGGTGACTGTGCACAGATACTGGCTCAGAGCTAAATGTGGTTTAATAACTGTCTTGGACAAGAAAAAATAAAAAAGGAAAGGAGACCAAAGGTTACTTCTGTGAAGGCATGCAATTCCACTTAAGAAAGACAGGAGGATATACATAATGGGAGTAGCAAGTCTAGAAGTGAAGAAAATACAAGAGAAAGAAATATAGTTGGAGTAAGAAGAGTAAGCTTAAATCTCTGTGTCCATTAGGAAGTAGGGAGTAAAAGCTGTCTAGCAGGATGTCTATGTTGGAGGGTTTACAGACTGTAAAACTATTGCTTACAAACTAGGGCACTGTTCAGACTAGTCACAATGTAGTTAAAATACACACAGAGAAGACTGGCTGCCTAACATTTACTTAAAGCACAAAGGCAGAGGTAGTACAAAGTTTGTCCAAAATAAATGAGTGGCTTGAGTGGACTCAGCTGCCACAACGCTAGCCACACAGTGGTGTGAACCTTTGCTCTAGTTGATTGCCAGTGTTGAAGTGACACCCGACCCCATGTGTAAAAATGGGAAAAGGGGTTGTGAATGGGTGGATTGAGTGGACTTTGACTGCCTTTTGGATGAGTCTGCTCTCTGTATGATTCAGGGATGTTTCCAGTGAACCCTGCAACTCGCTTGTACCCTGCTGGAGTGAAAGAGGGAAGGAAGGAAAAAAGAACAGTTACCTTTGGGTAACGTAGGATACTGGAGTCCTCTTTTACTGTTAATATTTGTACAAAATGTACTTGTTTTGTGCAGTTCAGTGTTCAGTTTCATATGTACATGTCTAAATATGCAGAATATGAAAGGAAATGAGGGATGATTGTACAGCATTAGCAGTGTACCTCTTAAATGTCCAGATTTTTGCCTCATTTTTTGGGTCTGTTCCTCATAAAGTTTGTGATTTTCTGGATTTTTGTGTCAAATCAGTAAGGACTGAATTCACTAAGGAATGACAGGCATTTGAGTTTCAGACTTCATATCCTTCAGAAAATGCATGGTTAGCACAATACCTTTTATTCTATCAACCTTCTAAGTTTCTAAGAGAAATATTTAAAATGTGTCCCCCAGTATTTTTGTCTTTGTTCACATTTTTTGTACGAAGAGGTTGAGAGCTGTGATTAGCACCCCCCCCCCATCAGTATCTGTTGTGGATCCACCACTGTGCTTGGTTCATATGTTCGTAGGTACTTACTAGGCTGTTGATCTGTGAGGATCTCAAAAAGCCTAGTATTACATTCACATGGTGGACTTTTTATTTTGTGTATAAATAACCCTGGACAGGCAGAACAGGGATATGTTAGGACATTTACATGTTGCCCCTCTCCATGATGGGCAAAGATGTTAAACCGGGGGTGAATTTGTGGTTACCCTAATAGTTTATCAAAATTACATTTGAATAGAGTAAAAGAAGTACTTTGCATTATGTGGAGGAAAAGACTGCTCCATAAAAGTGGAATTCTCTTTGATGCTTACTATGTTGGGGTCCTCTGCCTTCAGTGTACCGCCACCCCACTCCAACTTGATGCTGTCCAGATCTTTGATGTCAGGGCATCCCTTCTCAGTGCTGCTTACATTGGCTTCAGCTGCAATGGATCCTGTTCTGGATCAGGGGTCCATGATGTCACTGGATTCTGGTTTGGCCTTTGAGACTATGGAGAGGATAAGACTTGCCTGCTAGGCATCAGAACCTCTTCTGATACTGTCTGTGTGCCTTGGTACCCCCTTGTCAACCTTTCAGCCTGTTCGTCATGATTCCCAAGGACATGACAGCAGAACCTCTACTGGTACTGTCTCCATGACTTGGTACTCCCTTGTTAGCCTTTCAGCCTGTTCTTCATGATTCCCAAAGACATGGCAGAATGGAATGTCTCCGGGAAGCCTTATAGGGTCGCTCACAATCTTCAGTAATCACAACCAGGCACCACTGGTGATAACCCAAAAAGTGGATGTGCAAAAGGGGGCATGTAGACTGTTTTTAACATATGGCATGAATGAATGAGAGGGCTCCACATAATCCCTACTGGAAAACATCTTATTTGGTGAGATACTAGAATTAAGTAAAGATTTGGGACTTTGGCCATCTGACCCAACCTCTCAGGACGAGGAAGTGCTTTTTGAGTCTTAAAGGGGCACTATCTCGTTTCTAAAATCAGTTCTTGCTGGAGTACTTTGTTTATTTTTTTAGTGCAGTGCAAGTCACATGTTCAAAGAGAGGCAGGATTTTCAGAGAAGATGTTACCATACTGCAGGTCAGATTTCACAAATGTCAGTGGGGGGGGTGGTCATTACAGGAAATGCTAATAGTTTACAGTTTGTTCATTTGTATCCCCCCCCCCCCCCATAGGCTATTAGATTATCTGAATGACTGACTGGTTTAGCCTCAGCCAGAGAATTTATCTAGTCACACTCAGATCTGAAGCCTTTGCAGCAATGAAATTGCATCTTTAGTATTTGCTTTTTTTTTTTTTTTTTTTTTTTATAAAACTTAGTGGAATGATTATCCCAACTTTGGCAATTGTATTTTCTTTTGTTTGTTTCATGCTTGTTGGCACATATTTTTTTCCTTTCACTGGTAATTTATCTTTCATATAGTCAGTAATAGTGTTGCTTACTAGTGCATGTACTAATGCAGACGTACATTTACAAGACAGTTTCCCTCATTTCACAAGACAGCATTGCTTTGGGCAGTTGCATCTGAATTGCAAATGTCCTAAGATTCTAGAAGAATAAAATCTTATAATGTTTCAATAAAAACATGTCAGACAACTTTGAAATTGAATTGTGTTACTGTACTAAGTTTTTTCCCATTAGCTGACACCCTTCAGGAATCACACAGTAACTGTCTGTATAATGCTGATTCCATCCAACTGAATTTAACTGAATTTGTTTTCTTTTTTCTTCCCTGCACTGTGGTAAAATGTTTGGAACTTTCACTATTTTCCTGAATATTTGACTGCAGTAGAGTTACACCGGTTACCATTTGAAAGTTGAGGCAAATATAGTTTCTATATTTCCCTATCTGTGTGCATAAGTATGTATGCAATATGTAATCTAAGTTTATATTCATGTGATTGTAAAAACACTGGCTTGCAATTCAAGGCATTCTTGAATATCTTGCCAAATTTGTATATGCTGGATATGTGATAATCATACCTCTCAACCTCTTAGAGCAAGAAATCTGGACAAAGCCATAAATAAAAATGAGACAAAGGTCCAAAAATAGGGGCAATTTTTAAATATTGCTCCTATAAACTTAGAAAGTTTCTAGAATAACAGGTTTTGCATTAGCATGAATTTTCTGAAGGGTATGAAGTCTGAAACGCAAACTTCTACCATTATTTTCTAACTTCAGTCTTAAATGATTTGCCACTAATTTTTTTATGAAAAAATGGACCAAAAATATGAGGCAAATATCTGTACATTCTGCGAAAATCTGTACAGTTGAGAGATATGGATAATGCGTGCATTTTATTAAAACTTTGTATGCAGTGCAAATAATTGTTTTAGTGGTATACTTCACTGTTTATCTTGGAATTATCATAACTTTTCTCAAACTTGCCTCTTTTGTGACACAGATGGCTGTGCTGATGAGACCATGTACCCCATTATCAAGATGGAAATAGATAATTTAAATAAATGCATGTGTCGTGTCATTATGTGTTTATCATATATATTTCTTTGATTGTTTAAAATGTATTTGTTGTATATCTTTGTCTTTATAAAGCCACATATTTGTATGTCTACACACATGCACACACAAACGTGTGTGTGTGTGTGTGTGTGTGTGTGTGTGTGTGTGTATATATATATATATATATATATATATATATATATATATATATATATATACACATACACATACATACACACACAAATCCGTTTCTGAATTTGTGTCTCTCTCTCTCTCTGTTTATGTAAGCAGACATACATACACCTGTGTGTGTGATGTGTTGGTGGATATATACATATATACATATGCACACACTCGTACATTGACATGCAGGAGGTATTTTGACTAAGGTGAAAGTATAGCTGCTCCTAACAGCATTCATGTCACTGACCCTTTATTGCTGGTTTTACAAGTAACAGTTTTTTTCATTTGTCATATGCTACTTGATAAGAGTATTAAAAGTGTGACTCAAACTACAGGAATTAAAGACCCCTAAGCTTAACCAGACTTATCTGTAAGGTCATGGAATGAATCATGATTGACCCTATAAATAAGGACATAGGTGATCCCCAAACCCTTCATTGGACACAGCTTGATTTTGTAAAAGACAGGTCATGCCTGTTAAACCTAGTAGACCTCTGCAAAAATGCCACCAGAGCATATAACCTACCTTGACTTAGCAAAGGCCTTTGACGCAGTCCCACATTCGGGCATCATTGATAAACTCTCTCAGTTGAATATCAACCCTTATGTTGTCAGGTGGGCTGCTAACTGGCTCACCAACAGATCACACTCAGTCAAAGTAGGGGACTTTACCTCAACCAGCAGAACTGTCAGCAGTGGAGTTCCACAGGGGTCAGTGCTGGACCCCATATTGTTTGGAATATACTTCTCAGAAGCTCAGGCAAAAACAGAGGGGCTGTGCCTGACTAAGTTTGCTGGTGACTGCAGATTAGGTACAATCACTGAATCCCCAAACAATGTCAATATACTTCAAGAGGGGCTTACACATATTAATGGTTGGTGCCAAAGCTGTGGACTTTAAATCTGTGCTAAAAATGATATCCCTGCAGACTATCATATAATAATACCCTAACGTAACAACTCAGTAGTGAGAGACTTGGGAATGCAAGCTGACTGCAGCCTAAACTTTGACCATCATGTATCTACTGTGGTAAGGAAGGCATTCTATGTTGCTCACCCCCCATTATCAAAGCCATTGCCTCAAGAGCAAAAGAGGTAATCTCAACAGAGAAAAAGGTCAAAACACCCCTGTACTTGACCCTTATCAGGCCAATAACTGAGTACAAGACTCCCTTTGGTATGTACCTTACAAGTTACCTGCAGCAACTTAAGAGGCCTTAGAGATTTATAACCAAGAAAATTACAGGGTCTACACCACATGTCCTACACTGACACATAGAAGTCACCATCACTGTACTCAGTTGCATACTGACTACTTAGAAGACCTGTGCTTGGCCTGCAGATCAATCTCAGATCCAAACCTAATGGAAATGCTGCAGATCTAAAACTCAAATGGGATAAGGGTCACTTGCTCCAGGGAACTTAATCTGGCCTGTGACATAAATAGGGCCTGCTGGAGAGACAGTTATGCCTCTCGGAGGTTACCACTCCTCTGGAATAGACTGCCAGTTCACATCATGCAATGCTCTCTATGACCCTGTTTGTGTGTAGCCTGGATGACTGGATGGAAAACCATAAATTCCTTGCCGGGGATTTCACCTATAACCCTCCTAGATATGGGTAGCCATTGCTAACTAAGATCTTGAGTTTAGGCTAGATCCTTTGTAATGGTTTCTCTAGAATTATATTGGGTACACACGGCTAGGCTTATAAAGACCTTTGGGTCAATAGCGTAGTAACCACCAATGAACCTATCAAGTAACGAGAGTATTCTTGCCTTCAGGCATCTAAATTTTTAGAGATCTTACTTCTGTGTTGGCACACCCTCAGACTGCATTGCATTTTTTTTCAGGATAACTGTTGCCATATTCCTAAAAAAATGGTGGGGGAGGTACTTAAGAAGAAGAAAGCTCAGCAGCAGGTGGCCAAGAGTAATTACATAGAGACATTAATTTACCATTACATAGTTGGAGTTCTTCCTGGATATACAAAGAGAAGGCAAACAAGGTACTCCCAACTCAAAATCGGACAACATATGTATTGTTCAGGCAGGGAGCAATCAGCAAAAAGGGTGAGGTGAAGAATAATTGGACATTTTACACTATGTTGCTTTCACGGTGGGCTCAATTCAAGAGAGTGGCACTGGAAGCAGCACCAGTACCAGTGTGGGTACAGATTTATTCACAGAACCAAAGGACATATGAGAATATTGGATAATAAACATCCTCACTACAGCTAATTAGGTGGCTTACAAAAGGGTACTACAGCAGTTTAGAGACAATAGGAAGATGCAAGGTTGTCCAGTTGTATGTCTCGTAGCAGTAAGACAATGGAGGGCACACACCTTGCTACTGTTAGAGGTTGATTAAAACAGGTTGAAGGCTACATTACACCTGGCAAGCAATCAGCTGGCTGCACAAAGGCATAGGGAGATAGTGTGAGCCTTATGGGACAAACTCCAAAATATATGTCATCAGTAATACAGCAGATTGTTTTTCATGGCCTGTTATTTATCAGCTCTATGTGGAGCAGTTAGCTGGTTTAAATAAGAATATGCTAATGATAATTAGGAGAAACCTATGACTGATCAGAAGGTGAAGAACCAGTGGCTGGCTCCAGGCTCAGGATCCAGAGAATAGAATGTAGTACAATGCCTGCAACATTAATAAACACTGTGCCTATAACACAGAAGTCCAAATAGCTTTACCACTGAGTGGTACTTAAGAAGGAACAGTTTTATGCCATGAGAAGGGTACCCTGCTTACCCAGCTTCAGGTGAGAGCTGTATTGAAGAAAAAGGTAGAGTGCTGAAGCTTGAACCCCAAATATATATATAGTGCATATGCTCCACATGATGGGTGTGCAATGGATGAGAGAGAAAATTTTTGGAGTGAATTGGATGAAGTGGTGATGACTGTACCCAAGGGTGAGAGAGTGGTGATTGGAGCAGATTTCAATGGGCATGTTGATGAAAGGAACAGAGGGGATGAGGAAGTGATAGGTAGGTATGGTGTTAAACAAAGGAATATAGAAGGTCAGATGGTAGTGGATTTTGCGAAAAGAATAGACATGGCTGTGGTGAATATGTATTTTAACAAGAGGGAGGAGCATAGGGTGACATACAAGAGTGGAGGAAGATGCACACAGGTGGATTATATCTTATGTAGGAGGGCCAGTTTGAAGGAGATTGGAGACTGTAAAGTGCTGACCGGAGAAAGTGTAGTTAGGCAGCATAGGATGGTGGTTTGTAGGATGATGATGGTGATTAAGAGGAGGAGGAGGTGGAGTGTGAGGGCAGCACCAAGGATCAAATGGTGGAATTTGAAAAAGGGTAATTGTGAGGTGGAGAGGGATGAGTTAAGACGGGGACTGGGTGGCAGTGAAGAGTTACCAAACAGCTGGGTAACTACAGCAGAGCTAGTAAGGGAGATGGCTAGAAAGGTGCTTGGTATCACATCTGGACAGAGGAAGGACGACAAGGAGACATGGTGGTGGAATGAGGAAGTACAGAAGAGTATACAGAGAAAGAGGTTGGCAAAGAAGAAGAAGTGGAATTGTCAGAGAGATGAAGAAAATAGACAGGAGTATAAGGAGATGAGGTGCATGGCAAAGAGAGAGGTGGCGAAGGCTAAGGATAAGGCAAATGAAGAGTTGTATGAAAGGTTTGACACTAAGGAGGGAGAAAAGGACCTGTACCGATTGGCTAGACAGAGGGACCGAGCTAGGAAAGATGTGCAGCAGGTAAAGGTGATAAAGGATAATGAGGGAAACATACTCACAAGTGAAGAGAGTGTATTGAGGAGATGGAAAGAGTACTTTAAGGGGTTGATGAAAGAGTACTTTAAGGGGTTGATGAATGAAGAGAATGAGAGGGAGAGAAGGTTGGATGATGTAGGGATAGTGAATCATGAAGTACAATGGATTAGCAAGGAGGAAGTAAGGACAGCTATGAAGAGAATGAAGAATGGAAAGGCTGTTAGCCCAGATGATATACCTATGGAAGCATGGAGGTGTTTAGGTAAAATGGCAGTGGAGTTTTTAACCAGATTGTTTAATGAAATCTTGGAAAGTGAGAGGATGCCTGAGGAATGGAGAAAGTGTTTTGTTACCAATTTTTTTTAAGAATAAGGGTGATGTGCAGAGCTGTAGTAACTACAGAGGGAGTAAATTGATCAGTCACAGCATGAAGTTGTGGGAAAGAGTAGTTGAAGCAAGGTTAAGAAGGGACGTAATGATTAGTGATCAGCAGTATGGTTTCATGCCGGGAAAGAGCACTACAGATGCAATGTTTGCTATGAGAGTTTTGATGGAAAAGTACAGAGAATGTCAGAAGGAGTTGCATTGTGTTTTTGTAGACTTAGAAAAAGCATATGACAGAGGGTGCCTAGAGAGGAGTTGTGGTATTGTATGAGGAAGTCAGGAGTGTCAGAGAAGTATGTAAGAGTGGTACAGGATATGTACGAGGGTAGTGTGGCAGCGGTGAAGTCTGCGGTGGGAGTGACGGATGCATTTAAGGTGGAGGTGGGGTTATATCAAGGATCAGCTCTGATCCCTTTCTTATTTGCAATGGTGATGGACAGGTTGACAGACGAGATCAGACAGGAGTCCCCGTGGACTATAATGTTTGCAGATGACATTGTGATCTGTAGTGAGAGTAGGGAACAGGTGGAGGAGACCCTGGAGAGATGGAGATATGCTCTAGAGAGAAGAGGAATGAATGTCAGCAGGAATAAGACAGAATATATGTGTGTGAATGAGAGGGAGGATAGAGGAATGGTGAGGAAGCAAGGAGTAGAGGTGGCGAAGGTGGATGAGTTTAAATACTTGGGATCAATAGTTCAGAGTAACAGTGAGTGTGGAAGAGAGGTGAAGAAGAGAGTACAGGCGGGATGGAGTGGGTGGAGAAGTGTGTCAGGAGTGATTTGTGACAGACTAGTATCTGTAAGAGTGAAAGGGAAGGTCTACAAGAGGGTAGTGGACCAGCTATGTTATATGGGTTGGAGACCGTGGCATTGACAAAAAGGCAGGAGTTTGAGCTGGATGTGGCAGAATTAAAGATGTTAAGATTTGCACTGGGTGTGACGGGGGTGGACAGGATTAGGAATAAGTGTATTAGAGGGTTAGTCCAGGTTGGAAGGTTTGGGGACAAAGCCAGAGAGGCACGATTACGTTGGTTTGGACATGTGCTGAGGAGGGATGCTGAATATATTGGGAAAAAGATGCTAAGGATGAAGCTACCAGGTAACAGGAAAAGAGGAAGACCTAAGATAAGGTTTATGGATGTGGTGAGAGAGGACATGCAGGTGGTTGGTGTGACAGAGCAAGATGCAGAGGACAGGAAGAAATGGAAACAGGTGATCTGATGTGGCGACCCCTAACGGGAACAGCCGAAAGATGATGATGATGACTTTCAGTGGCTTCCGTATGAAGGTTAAATTTAGTTATTAGAGCATCCCTCCCTCCTACCTTCTTACATCCAAAAACAAAGCAAAATATCTTAATACCTATCCACTTAAAATGAAACCTTACTATATCCCAAGGACCCTGCTCTCATCAGACCATAACACATTTTCCCACATGCTTTTGGGAGACCTGATGTATTGTTTTGCAAATTTTCGCCAGGGCTGGATGTTTTTCTGTGTAAGAAAAGGCTTCTATTTTGCAACCCTACCCTATAGCCCAGACATACGGCGAATACGGGAGATTGTTGTCACATGTAGTACACAACCAGTACTTGCCAGAAATTCCTGCAGCTCCTCAGTGTTGCTGTAAGTCTCTTGGCAGCCTCCCTGACCAGTTTTCATCTTGTGTTTTTATCAGTTTTGGAGGGACGTCCAGTTCTTTGCAACGTCACTGGTGTCCCATATTTTCTCCACTTTTTGATGACTGTCTTCACTGTGTTCCATGGTATATCCAATGCTGTGGAAATTTTTTTGTACCCTTCTCCTGATTGATATCTTTCAACAATGAGAGCCCTTTGATGCTTTATAAGAGCTCTGCGAACCATGGCTTTTGCTGTAGCAGACAACTGAGTAAATGTCAGGAAAATCCTACTAGGACAGCTGAACTTTATTTGGAGTTAATCAGAGTTTCTTTAATTGATGGCAGGTGTGTACCCAAGAAGACTGAATGCTGTATTAGTTTAAAGGTGTACACACACAACAAAGTTTTAGTTGAAGGGTGTGCACAGTTATGCAACCAGTGTTATTGTACGTTTTTTATTTTTTTTATATTTTTCCCCTAACAGATTTGTTTGTTTTTCATCTGAATTGTACAGGTTATAGGTCACTTTAAAGGTGGGAAAAGTTTTGAAATGATTTATTGTGCTTTTTTATATATATATATATCACAAAAACCTGGCATTTTATCAGGGGTGTGTACTTTTTATATCCACTGTATGTAGCTTCTATGTAATGTCCTAAGCTTTTATAATACACTGCCTATTGCTGTTTAGATTTACAAACTTTATTTTATTATAAAAGTTTACTTCCTATGCTTTTATTATCATCCTTTTGTTTTTAGTGTGGTTTAATTTGTAACTACTGTATGAGATCTGTTAACCACTGGTATATCTCAGTTGTTATTTAATGCTTTAATTGTTTTGTATAATTCGGAGCTTTTCTCTCTGGGCCTCTGCTGTAAAATGTTGTGAGCTTAGTTGGACAGTCCCAGTCAACAAATGTAAAATAAATAATAATCCATCTCATTTGAATGTCATTACTGTAAGGTTTAGCTTTATACACTGTACTAGTTCTCCCTTCAGAATACCCACCACTGTGTTTTTGTCCTGTAAGAGCACAAACTGTATACACACATAACAAGGTACCTGTAAACAAATATATAATTCTTTACTTTAATAAGTAATGAAAACAAATAGATGTGTGCTGTACTCTCCAAGGTACCACGAATTAAACTTATCCTCTTTTTGAAATAATTTCATGTATTTCCCTTATTCCTTTATTCAGCTGTTTATCGGTTTCTTTACTTATTAATTTCAGTTTGATAACCATATAAGTGGGAGGCTGACAGATCCTTTTTAATCAAAACCTGAGCTCCATGGTGCAAGACACAAACAGAAAACTGTAAATAGAGTAAAGAATTATACCATTTTCTGAAAAAATGTCAAACAGTTTGGCAAAATGCAAAGTGGGATCCAAGCAAGATGACAGTTGAAAAATATAAGAAATGGAAATGAGGTCAAATTATAACCATCACTTTGCATGTAAGAACAGCATTATTGCTCATGTCTGAAATATTTGTATGTATGTACATATGTAAAATGTATGAATATAAATATGCTGTTTAACAGAGTGGCTATGTTAAGTATAGACAGATCTCTCCATTTTTATTTATTATTTTTTAGTTTTATGTGTAATGGTGTTCTTTACACTAATGAATATGTATTATAGATGTCTTGCATTGTTGTGATTCAACAGTAATTTGTTTCTTTGCCACAAAATATCACACTTGCTTTTATTTGAAATTTACACAGTTTCACTGTAAACTTTAAATTATATCTATCTATGCCTAGATATGATAGTTATATAACAGTCAGTTAAATAAAACCATGACTTCACATGGAACTGGTGTGTCTGTTTGCTTGTTTATTTATTTATTTTGTAAAATAAATGAAACTACAATTTCACATGGAATATGTGTGTCTGTTTACTTATCTATGTATGTATAAAGTTGTACTGGCTAGTTCTAATTAAAAACAAAAAGGTTTGTCTACTGTATAGGAATATACATGCAATAACAGCCATTAATTTCTTGTGATTTCATGATACTTCAGTTATAAATGAAGGCATACCTCTCAACCTTATAGTGCAGAGAGAGAGAGAAGCCTTGACAGAAACATTTAATTGCCTACAGTAGTTACCAAAGTCCAAGATGAAAGAGTAGATGACAGTAACTGTACTCAAAAGTGTTACACGACAGCAATAAGGTACAATAAGACATAGTCCATAAGACTTGAAGATGACTAGTTACTCCCCAGGAAATACCCTCTACCACTTAACCCCCCCTACTGTTACTAAAGCATGGGTCCTCACTGAGCTCTCCAGAGCTGAACACACTACAGCAATGAGCCCTGATAATATCCAAGGATGTCTCCTATTTAGTTTGAAAAATGACCCCTCAAGCCCACTAGAACATATATTCAGTCACAGTCTCTAGCCAGGCTTCGGTCATAGGAAATGTAGGACTGCAACAGTCATCCCTCTACATAAAGCTGGACCATCAACAGACCCAGGGAACTACAGACTCATAAGTTGGACTAGTCTTACATACAAGACCATGGAAAAAGTTATAATGGCTCTAATAAATACACAGGAAATCTACAAACACTGGACCCATCCTAGTTTGGGGTCATCAAAGTTAGGTCATGCCTACTAAACCCAGTGGACTACCTTAAGAAGGCTAGTTGAGCCATCGATGATGGGTAGAAAAGCACATACTGCCTACCTCAACCTGGTAAAGGCATACAATACACTACCTCATTTGGGAATTATTGACAAACTCAAAAGTTTAGATATAAATCCTTATGTAACCCAATGGATATTCAAATGGCTCATGGGTAGGACACATGAAGTTAGGATGGGGGAATCCACCTCCACCAATAGGCTTGTCACTAGTGGTGTTCCACAGGACTCAGCACTTGGACCTCTCCAGTTTGGAATACACTTCTCTGAAGTCCTAGCAAATTTGACCACCCCTGCAAATTACAACATCGATAACACTGTCCTAAGAGTAGACCTAGTGGTAAGGGACTTGATCACTCAGGTTGACAGTAACTTGAACATTGATCACCATGTGTCCACGGTGGTGAGAAAATCCTTCTATGTGAAGCAATTTATAAGTTATGGCATGGCATCCAGACCTAAGGAGACCATAATTCCACGATCCTTAGCCCTCATTAGACCAATAATAGAGTACTCTTCTGCATGTACATGACCAGGCATGTGTAACAACTATAGTGGCCACAGACATTCCTCATTAAAAGAATAAAGGGTGTAAATAACATATCCTATGAGGAAAACACAAAACCCTTATCCCTGTGCTCAGTCTCCTACAGACTACTGGGAGATTATCTATACCTAGCCTACAAGGCCTTCTCACATCCAGCCCTGGTGGATATGCTTACACATTCACATAACAAACAGCACAAGAATTACCCTATCTAAGAGTCTAAACTGTGTCTGTGACATAAGCAAAACATGTTGGAGGAACAGATGTGTGTTTGCGAGATTACCCTTTTTCCTGGGAAAGACTCCCCATTTATGTGAAACAGAGCTCTTCTTTAAGCTTATTCAAACAACATTTTGAACCAACAGATGGGAAATCATAAATTCATCCCTGCTTGTCACCTGTGGCCTTTATGGACAGCAGCACCTTATAGAAGCACAAAATTTCCAAATAGAAGATTTTCAAAAAGATTAAGAGACAAATTAGAGGAAAGAAAAATACTTGCAGAAAAACTGTTAAAACCTTCAAATGCATTTTTGAGTTCATTAATACAATAGATCCATGAAAACCATTATATAGACTAAACATTGGACCATTTGGAAAAAAAAGCAACCAAAAAAAATGAAAAAAAAAAAAAAAAACACACCACCTAGAGATTTTTGAAAGGCATGAAAAATATACATGTACATGGGAAAGAAAGAGATCTGATTTGCTGCAATATTTATGCAAAGGAGAAAGCCAAAGCAATCATACCAGAAAGCATCTCCAAATATATTTGAAGAAAAATACGCACAGTGTATCCAGGTATGGAAACTTTCGCCACACAAAAAAATAAGATCACCAAGGGGGAATGTAAAACAAAAGATTAGTACAGTAGAAGTTAAACAAATAGAAGTTGAAGTTATGGAATACATCCAACGTGAAGGATTTAGTGTAAAGAGTTTAACATAGTTTATGACGCACCTTGATGGAACAATTAGACCCCAAAGTAAGGAAAACAGAAAGGAAGAAATATGGATGTTTGAAAGTATAATAACATTAATATGGTGCAATATGTATGCAAAGGAGAGAGCAAAACAAATCACTACAAAAAGTGTCACCAGAGATAGTTGCAGAGAAATAAAAGCAAAGGCATCTGGATATATAAAATTCCACAATACAAAAAATAAATAAATAAATAGAAAACAAATGGGAAGTAGAAAAAAGGATTAGTAATGTGGAAGTTAAAGAAATAGAAACTGATGTTATGCATCACCTGAGGTTTAGTATAGAAAATCCTACAGTGGTAATGTCACAGCCTGATGGAACAATGAGTCTAGCAGATTAAGGGGAAACCGGTAGAACAGGAAGCATTTGATCACTTGCCACATGAGGATTCTCTACAGCTTTCAGTAAGAAATGAGTACAAAAGTTCAGTTGGAGTTGCACAGCAAGGGAAGGCACAAGAAACATTGGCAAATCTGACACAGTCAATGTTGTGTAGTGATGACAAGTGAATTCCTATATGAAAAAGCAACAGATGATACAGGATGCAGATGAAGAGAATAATTCACAGGAAGGTGTTCAGGAACTTTCCGTGGAGTCTCTGCAGCAAATGGAGAGCAAAGGTAACAGCTACTTTACTTAATAGAGATGGATAGACTTTTGATCAATGAAAAAAACATATTACAAAAAGGCAATAAAACCCAAAATGTTAGGATTCAGATTAAATAAATGAACAAGGTAATTAAATCTGTCAACAGAAATTTGTGTAATTTAACAGACGTAAATAGGCTATATTAACTTGCAGCTAAATAACAGATAAAGTCTTACCACAAAAACGCAGGGTAATAAGGGAAAGGAAGGGAAGAAATCAAATGCCATCATGTTAAGTACTGAATAGAGAAAACTATAAAGCATTTAAGACAAGAAGTGTTACTGTTAATAGAGTACATCAGAGGGAACAGAGCAAGACAAATACTTAGAAAGATAGATATGACAAAAGCAATGCACAGTATCAGAACAGATCAGGATCTATTGTGTACTATCTCAAATTATAGACTGCAAATATCAGTATGGGCAGAAAAACTTAGAAGATATGCACAAAATAAGTAATTTATTGATAACCCAAAAAACTCAAAATCATGGTCTAAAACTAAATACCAAAAAAAAAAATGATTTACTGTATCTTTTGGGAAGTAATCTATGCCTGGGAACTACCGCACTGACAGTATGCACCTAAGACTTGACCCAGTTGTTCAGGATTTGGGCACTTATCTGGACAGTGACTTAACTTTTGACCAATATATGCCTGTTGTTGTAAGAAAGTCCTTCTATATTTCACAGATTATAGACAAAGGGATTGGGTCTAGCTCTAGTGATGTCACTGACCCCCCCTTACTGAGATTTATTGGGCCAATCATTGCCTATAATGCTCCCTTTGGCATCTTATCTGTTTAGACACATGCAACAAGTGGAGATCCCACAGATACCTCACTTAAAGGATACAAGTCCTAAACAACAGGTCCTACATGGACCAACTAAAATCCCTGCCACTATACTTTGTATCCTAAATACTCCAAAGACGTGACCTTTGTCTGTCATAGAAGGCATCCTCTGATCTATTACTAATGGATTTACTGCACATCAGTAAGTCATACTGCATCAGAAATACTTTGCCTAGGTGTCTAAACCTCTTCTGCAGCATTAATAGAACAGTTTGGAGGGACAGGTATATTTCAGAGGGTACAGCTGCTGTGCTAGAGACTCCCCATCCACATAAAACAAATTTCATCTCTGTCCATTTTTGAGTGCAACTTAGTTATATGGATGGGAAAACAATTTACCCCAGAAGTTCTCCATGGACTACAAATGGGCAGATGCAGCTCATAAAATTATTTATTCTAGGCATGGGTACACTCAAATTATCTAGAGTATGATCCAGAGGGAATATGAGAGGCGGCCTGAGATGCAGCACACAAGGCTGGAGATAGTTGACTTGATAATCCCAGTAAGTAAGTGTTAATTTTTCCCTATATATATATATATATATATATATATATATATATATATATATAGATCAGGCCACATGGAATTTATTGGCTAGAGGTATATCCTTTGTTCCAGCAAAATCTATGGATGTGAGCAACACCATAGTAGATATAAAACAATTTGTAAGAAAATTTAATTTGAATATAATGTTCCATAATGTGAAATATACTAGAAATCCATTGTACATATCTAGCACCTACAATCCCCCACTTCATCCATCCTTACAGTTGTTCGAAACCCTATGTGAACTAGATTTTCTGAATTTGGATGGCAGAAAGTTTAAAAATAAAACATACAATATGTCCAAAGAGAAATATGATTGTTTACAGAAATTGAAGTCTAATGGTGTGTTGAAAATCATGAAACCAGATAAAGGTGTAGGTGTGGTGATTATGGATGTCAATTTGTGCAATGCAAAAATGAAAAGGATATTAGATGGTAAAACATATAAAAAAGTTTCATTAAATGGAACTTACAGGAGGATTAGAGGTGAACTCAATGATTTATTTATTGAAGGTAGTATTACCATCTATGAATTGAATTACATGAACGTAACTCGCCCAAGGACACCCACCATTTTTGGCCTGCCTAAAATCCATAAAGACCTTAATGACCCCCCAAATGAGAGCCATTCTGGATGGTCAAAGATCTGTTACACAACCTATTGCTAAATACTTAGATTTACAATTGAAAGAGGTATTGGAAGGTGAAGCCCACTTATGTAGAGACTCATGGGACTTTTTGAAAAGAATAAACAGTTTTGATTATACAGGAGTATTTATAACCATCGACGTCAAAGATCTATATACAGTCGTACCACACAAGTTAGGTATTGAGTGGTTTTGTGACTATTTTGTGGAAAAGGGAATAGCCCACAACAAGGTTAATGTTTATGAACAATTAATTGAGACTGTCTTGTACAACAATTTTATCTTATTTAATAATGAGTTTTATCTACAATTGGAGGGTGTGTCTATGGGTTCGGCAGGTGGGGGCCTTTTACGCTAATGACGTAATGCTTCAATGGGAAAACAAATTTCTGTTAAAATCCCCTTATTTCTCATTTTGTAAGTGTTGCATGTGGTTTTTGGATGACATTTTTATTTTTTGGACAGGGCCCCCCAAAATGACTTATGAGTTTTTAGATTATGTGAATAGCTTGACAATCTTTTTGAAGTTTATCCATACTAGGATTTCCTGATGAAATTTCATATTTAGATATCAAATTAATGAAAGACAGGGAGCAGAAAGTACTCAAATCAGAAATTATTAGGAAATCCACATTCTCCAACAGTTATTTACATTATGAAAGTTCTCACCCTTACAAACAAAAAAGAGCTGTGGTTAAAGGGCAGTTTGTAAGAGCTACATGCATGATTACACTTTTTAACAGCTTCTTGGATGAATGTGATAAGTTGAAAGACATGTTTATTTGCAGGGGTTATACCCATCCAATTTAGTGAATAAGGTTATACTGGAAGTAATAAACGAGCGAGAAAGGGAACATGTTTTACCTATGTTAAACCAATTTGATACTGACATGAATATTAAAACTGAAAACACAGGAATTCCCACCTTTCTCAATGATGTTAATCCTAACGATCTGTATTATGTTGAATGTAAGACACAAAATTTTAATACTGCGTTTGACAACTTTTAATAGTTCAAGTAGGAATATTGCTGATATACTCTTCAAGAACTGGTTGGTAATGGTTAATAATAAGGACATTAGAGAATCTGTGGGAGAAAAACCCAGTGTTGTTTATAGAAAGGGAAAATGCCTAAAAACTGTTCTGGAAACCACCCCAAAGGGATGTTTACGTGGGTCTTTGAGTAAGTGTGGAAGTTGGAACTATTGTCCATATGTTAAGGAAGGCTCTAGTTTCAATATTAATAATACACTTGTAAAGTTAAATCAGAAGTGTTCATGTAATACTGAAAAAATAGTGTATTGTGCATTTTGCTCCAAATGTCCCTGTTTTTATATTGGAAGGACGGAGAGGAAGTTCAAGAATCGCATATGTGAACATCTCAGGGACATAAGGAATAAAAATATAAAAAATGCATTGGCAAAGCATTGTTTAGAATTTGTGGACCATAACTTTAAATTTGCTATTACTTAGGTCCTTATAGGTTCATAGGTTCATAGGTTCATACTAGGCTATCTGCCCTAGGGCATTTATAAGCCTAGCCAGAGTGTGTGTGGCTTTCACCACCCCTTAGGATGAGAATACTATACCCATTAGTTTGCTGTGCCTCTGTCCAGCAGTGATACAGAGATGATTCCCGGGGTAAACCTACGATCTCCCATCCACTCGTCAAGATTTCTCTTGAACAGAGTCAGTGAGGGGCTCTGCCTCACATGGACTGGGATTCTGTTCCATAGTGTAGGGAGTCTCTGGGTGATGAATCTGTCCCTCCAGCATGTCCTCTTTATATCCGTGTTGAGGTTTAAGTCTCTTGCTCTCGTGGCTCTGGTGGATTTGGATTTTTTGAGGTGGAGCATGTCCATTAATTCCGGTTGGACATGGCCTTGTATGTCAGGCACAGATCACCTCTGAGCAGACGGTATGCGACTGAATAGAGCTGGAGTTTCTTCAGTCGGGCATCATGACATATGTTTGAGCCCCTTTATCCTTTTGGTGAGGAATTTTGGGGTCTTTCCAACTGCTGCAGGTGTCTGGTAAGGTACATTCGAATGGGGCGTTGTACTCAATCATTGGTCTGATAAGTGAAGAGTACAGGGTACAATGACCTCTCCTGATCTGGATGTGAATCCTTCATGATCAGGTGGGCAATTTAGAAGGTCTTCCTAACCACTTTGGCAATGTGAGTGTCAAAAGAGAGGTTACTGTCAACTTGGGTCCCCAGGTCCCTGATAACTTCTTCCGTGTTTAATGGATTACCACCTATGTGGTAATTAGGGGTTACCTTGTTTTTCCCAAAGGGTATGCCTATACATTTTTTGGCATTTAGCTTAAGGCCATGGCTCTGGCACCAGTTATCCATTTCTATGAGACCTTTCTGGAGGATGTCTGTGTCTGATGGAGTGTCAATTATGGTGCCCAGTTTGCAGTCATCTGCAAATGTTGTCAGCCACAATCCACCTATGTTTGCCTGCACTTCAGAAAAATAAATGCCGAACAAGAGGGGGCCCAGGACTGAGCCCTGTGGGACACCGCTCTGACCGGCTTAGAGTCTGACATGGCACCAGCAACTCTAACCCTGTGTGTTCTGTCCTTGAGCCAGTTTGCAACCCATCTTGTGACATATGGGTTTACATCTAAGCTGGTGAGCTTTTCTATGATGCCCGAGTGGGGTATTGTGTCGAACGCTTTTGCTAGGTCAAGGTAGGCTGTGTGAACTGCCTTACCCTCATCAATGGCCTTAGTGACTGTTAGTTTAAGAGGCAGGATCTGCCCTTGACAAAGCCAAATTGGGTAGGATCCAGTGTCTGTAGGTCCCCAATGTCTTTATTTATGAGTTCCATTATGATTCTCTCCATAGCTTTGCAGACAAGGCTCATCAAGCTTATGGGGCAGTAATTTCCAGGGTCCGTAGAAGCACCGCCTTTGTGGAGTGGGACCACAGTTGCCGTACGCCATTCTTTGGGTACGTATCCTGTAGTAAGGCTAAGATTAAACAGCAGCCTTATGTGTGGGTTTAGTTCCTCATTGAGTTCGTGTAGCACACAGCCAGGGACACCGTCCGGTCCCATTGATGCTGTGTTTTTTGCTTTAGAGAGAGCAGCTCTCACCTGGGCATCTGAGATGTTTGGGAGGCTAGACTCTGGTGGGATAGATATTTCTCCTTTGGGGAGGGAGGAGAAATTTGCACTGAACCTGTCTGCCAGTATGTTGGCAATGTCTGTGGGTTCAGTGATTTTTTTTATCATTTTGGACTAATTCTGAGCATATCTGGGAGTTTTCCACCCAGGTTTCTAACATAGCTAAAGAAGGCTTTATGATGGTCTTTTGTGTCATTAGCGATTTTTCTCTCAAAGTTGGCCTTGGATGATTTTATGAGTGATCGTAGTTTTTTGCTAGTATTGATCAGAGATGCCTTCCCTTTTAGGGATTTTGCTCTGTCATGTAGTAGCTTTCTCCTCTTGTTGTAGAGTTTGTTTATGGCTGGAGTCCACCAGACCGGGCGCCTGCCTTTGGTGGAAAGGGTCTTGATTTTATTAGGGATTGCTTGATCCATGCATTCCTGGAGGTGCTCGTAGAAGGCATTTTTAAGGGTTTCAGCAGCGTGGGTTGTGGTTTCCACTGGCTCGGGGGCCTTGAAGGATACCACTCCAGTCTTAAGAAGTGTGAAGTTTGCATTTGAGAAGTTCTTCACTGTGGTCTTTTTTGCTGGGGGTGGGGGCGGGATGTGGATCTCCAGTGAGATTAATTTATGGTCTGATCTCACCAATGAGGGATATACTTCCGGTGTGGAGCATTTTGTCCCCATGTTTGTGATGATCAGGTCTAGTATATTTTCTCCTCTTGTGGGAATGGTGACTAGTTGTTCCATAGCATTTGAGTTTATGAACTCAAGGAACCTTTGGGCTAGGGTGTTGGGGCTTGAGTAATGTTCCCAGTCTATGTTTGGGTAGTTGAAGTCACCCAATATGATGGTGTTTGGAGAGACATTCATACTCTCCAGTGTCTTCAGGAAGGCTGTGTGGGTTTCCTGAGTTTGAGAAGGTGGTCTGTAGCATGTTACAAACTGTAGGGCAGTTTTACCTATGGTTAATTGCACCTGGATGGTCTCCGATGCTTCGCGTTGCCACTAACCTGGAGGTGTGGGTATCCTTTATGAATATGGATACTCCCCTCCTTTTGTGGTTCGTCCGGATTTTGGGGCGGAACGCATGATATGAGGTATAACCTGATAGTGCTGGGGTGCTCTCAGGAGCCTTGAACCAGGTTTCAGTCACAGCACAGACATCGATGTTCTCCATACTGAGGAGGGCTTGAGCGTGCATCTTGAGGTTTAGACTTCTGGCATTGAGCAGTATTACCCTTAGTTTTTCTCCATTTTTGTTTTCTAGGGCGGTAGGTTTATCATTTGAGCCTTGCCTAAAAAGGCACTATGGGGTGGCAAAAGCCTTTGCCAATATCCGAAGCCCAGGGTGACAGGTGCAAGCCGTCCCTCGAAGCAGCGTGGCTTGTCAAGCATGTCATCCCAGGCAGGCAGACATTGGATCCCCTTAGAATGACACCAGTCATTAAGCCAATTATTAAAGCTGATCATTTTGTCTCTGTATTGTGGCATCATTCTTGGTGAGGGTAGGATACTGCTCAGGGTCAGGGTCATACCGGCCTGGGCTACATAATCTGAGAGCTCCTCTATGTCTCTTTTCATGTAGTCCAGGGAGGTACGTCTCAGGTCGTTCACACCGGCATGGACAATGACTGAGTCATACTTGTACTTGCTGTGGAGTGACCTGAGTGCTTGTGTTATGTGGCGGATTCTAGCGCCTGACAGGCAGCTTACTGTGATCTTTTCCTTGTTCAGTCTGGTGAGTGGGACGTCAGTGTGTCTGACTATGGAGACACCTATAACAAGTGTGTCTGGCATTGTGTTTGGCCTTAAGGGCTGTGACTGTTTAGCACACTGACTTTGAGAACTATGTGTTGCATGTCTTCTTGAGGTGGCAGTTGCTTGGGTGTCTGCTTTGGAGGCCTCTGTAGTTTTGGTAGATTTTTGATCAGTGCCTCCGAGTATGTCTTTGTGTGTTTATGTGTTTATGTGTTTGTTTTGCAGTTGTGATAGTTCTATGTGAAACTGGGTTTGTGGTGTGTGTGGTTTCCTTCTCCTCCTGTCTGGTCTTGCCAGTCCTGAGTTGAGAGAGCTCAGCCTCCAGTTTGGCTATATAGTTGCATCTCTCACATGTATTTGTGTTTTGTGGGAGAAGGAGTGGGTTGTCTGTGTACATGAGGCAATTGTAACATTGCCTCAAGATGCCCAGATTTACCAGCTGAACAGGAGAGGACGCTAGCAACTGACCCTTCGACATGCTAGAAAAAGTGATAAAGTTTGCTGTGTAACTGAGTCAGAAGGGACCTATAGGGAAATGGGTACTCAAGGGGATTCTAGGCTAATGTAGTACTTTGTTTAGTATACAAGTACTTTACCTATATAAAAATGCTTTAGGAGCAAGTGCTGAGCTTTACCTATATAAAAATGCTTTAGGAGCAAGTGCTGAGCTTTTGAGATAGAGAATAGACTGTTTAGATTGCAAGTAGAGAAGTTCTAAGGGAAAAATTGAAAAGCAGACTTTACGGAGCCAGAAATAGTTTAACCTTGTTTAACCGGCGCTGCCCGATGGTGCTCTATGGGCAACTCCGTGCTAAATTACGCAAAAGCACGCTAAAGTGGGCTTTATAGCAGGGGGTTGAAAAGAGCTAGGAATTGACCCAAAATGGCCAATAGACTACAAGTTTCTGGCTGGAACCACTGCTCTATGGACAAATAGGCTGCTCAGTGCTCCCCACTCCCACTGGTGAACAAAGAAGCTTCCCTTTATCCAAATAAGGATATGGAATAGCACAGGAACCAAGCCAAAGCCCAGAGATCAGCAAACTCTGAAGACTGGACAATTCTAGTTCAGTAAGGCGGGAAAACAAGATTTTTTTTGTTTGTTTTTTTCTTTTTTGCAGAAAACAGAGGAAAAACAGACAGTAAATGCTATAAATGCTTTTAAACGGCTAGCGCACTTGAGTGTGTTAGCCTACAGGTAAAATTAAACAACAAATAACTTTTTTAAAAGTGCAAGACAGTTAATCAACACAAAAACAGTTTAAATAGAATGCTGAGCTGTATAAACAGGCGAAAATGCAGTCGCTAAGCAGTAAATAATCAAAAAGCCAGAAAAAAATACTTAAATCAGGAAAAAAGTCACTCTTTTGCTCTCTGCTGCTTGTAGAACTCTGCAGGACACCACGAGGAGCTGTGCTGAGTTGAATACAAGCGAAAAAGCTCGCTAAAGCGGGCTTTATTACAGGGAGCTGAAAAGAGCTAGGAATTGACCCAAAATGGCCAATAGACTACAAGTTTCTGGCTGGAACCACTCCTTTAGGGACAAATCCTGATAAAAGAGGTGGTCCATGGTCACTTATATTAGAAAAACATAAGGCTTTACGGCAATTGAGAACAAACACCATACAGTGGCCAGGTCTTGATAATACATTTTCACAGTCCTGTTTCTTAAAGTTGAAAGCTCTAGACAGATGAATTTTAATGTATCATATGCATTTTATATAGATTTTAAGGTTTTTATGGATTTTATCGGCTTTAATTAATGCTTTTTATGATATTTATTTTGTCATGATTCCTGTATATATACTGATTATTTACTATAATTTATTTCATTTTGTAATTTTACTATATTTATAAATGAGAACTGTAATTTAGCTTTAATTCTATTATGCATATATAATGTACTGAGTGTGCTGGTAAGCTTGTTGTACTAATTAGGGGGTGTAGTACTCATGACATAACTGATTAGATTTTATATAAAAATGTTTTTTTGTCTATTTTGGTTATCTGAAGAAGTCTCTGAATTAACAGAGACAAAAGAGCTTATGTGAATGTGTGATTTTAACTTGTAAGGAATAAATGGCTTTTACTTGTATCTTTCGGCTTTTCCCGGTTGGGGTCGCCACAGCGGAACTCTGGTCCGCTAATGATTGGCAGTAGATTTTTACGTACCGACTTGCCAGTCCTGACGCACAACCTTCAACGAAGGTACGCCCATTCACGCATGTCTCCACACAGAAGACGCTTTAGCTGAGAATCGAACAGGACAACGTCTTACTGTGAGGCGACAACGCTACTGCAGCACCACCACTGCAGTCAGCATAATATTGTGTTCCTTTACTCTGCTTGTGCCTTTTCTTTTCTATTGGTGTGACCTTTCGTACTTTTAGTGGATGATCCCAGTTATTCTCATTATGGGTACTATGTCATGTTCAACCAAGGGACAGGTAAGGCTAATCTACAACCAAGTGGGATAGGTTATTTCAAACAAAAAAGGGCAATTAGCTAAAGTGGCCTGCAAGAGCAGCTAGCCTAGTACTTACCTTGCCTCCGAACCTATAATCTTACATTTCACATGCACATACAAAAAGGCATAAAAAACTCACCAAAAACTTGGAATGCTATAGAGATCAAAATCTTTATCACCAACATAACTAAAGCAACACTCGCCACTACTTAGCACCTCCCCTCAATAGTTTAAGGAGCACCCATTCTTAGTAACTTCCACGAAGGACATAAAGCACAATTTGAGCAATGCCATAATAAAGTGGCTAAATTTGCAGTAAATGTCCCTCTCAGAACCCACTGCTGTATAGTACTGAAAGCCTAAAGTGGTTAGAACTAACCCTTCAACTAACATATACAGAGCTTCTTCCCACTGCCAACATTAGCTAGCTGTCATCTGCTTGACTATCACTAAATGCCATTCTATACAACTATGTTCATACTCCATTATGATTCAGTGAGGAAAAACCTTTCTGACCACAACCCTATCAAATCTGCAGGGCATGATCCATATTTGTACCATATTGCTAAGGCATTGAACTCCTTACCTATATCCATCAGGTCAATACCCTCCCACCCAGCCCTTCAGAAACCATTGTGAAATAGTTCTTAGCCAAAATCTGTCTCTGTTGTTGCTCTACCTCAGGATAACGATATTCCTAAATATGAACAAGTTCCTAGTCCTAACCTACACCTCCTTACTTCCCATTTTCATTTACTTCCTAACTTTATCTAGATATGTAATAACTTACTATTTCCCTATCTTCATATTGCAATTTCTGTATGTATTACACCAGTTTAACTTTAACTTCTGAAAACTGTCTAAAATTTCTCTAATAATTAAATGATTCGGGTCTATATTATGTCCTCGAAAATGCAGTTCAGTGAACGTCATTTACATCGAAAACGCCAGTCAGCGAACCCGCTCTTGTGGGGGGCTGTGCTACCCTCCCCCCGCTAATCATATATACCAACTCTGAGATCGCATTGCAGTGAGAAAAGGGCAGATATTCTGATCTTCACTGTACCATGATCTCACTATGAGCAGTTTGTTGAATGGCATTTTCGATGTAAATGCCGTTTGCTGAACCGCCTTTTCGAGGACAGAATATAGAGCTAAATTATTGTTTTATAAGTTGTCTTTGTTTTACCTAATTTTGACACATTGTGTCCTATTTGGTGTAATTATTTAAACTGTAGATGTTTTGTTTTATTTTTGAGGCTTTTAAAATTGTTTTCAAAAAGTGTTTGAAATACTGTGAAACTTTTCTCCCTGGGCCACCAGTAAAAATGGACACCCACCCAGTTAGACTTTCCCACTAATCAGACATCAGTAACAAATATCATGCTTGACCTTGTCCTTACAAATGTTTCCTCTGCCTACACCCCACTAATATAATATAATATAATACAACTTGTGATTGCAACAACTATGCAAATGAAAACCAAGAATTGCACCCAGATAAGGAAATCTGTAGAAATAACTGGCCATCCTTACCACAACAAAAATCACCAGACTGAAAAAATATGAAAGCAATACTACTGGGATTAACTACTTTATACTGCTCAACTATCCCTGATTTTACCTCATGTTATTATATTTCTCCTTATAAAATGTTTTGATTTTCTGGTAAATCACTGAAGATTACAGTCAGTCTGTAATGTCAGACATTTGAGTTTCATACGTCTTAGTCTTTAGGAAATCCATGTTGTTGAAAATCCTGTTATTTTCTTACTAGCATGAATTAGGGTAATGTTTAAAAGTTATACCTGATTTTTGACTTTTATAGACTCTGGTGGTTATCAGTCTAGTATAAACCTATGAACCTACATGTTATACACAAAACATGACACAACAATACACTGAATGCATTATTCATACTTATTTCTTCCCACAACATATGCTCCAAATTCAAGATTTGACATGAATAATGAAAGAGATTTTAAATAATCTCATACATAAAAAATGTACACCAACCTGTAGCATCCTTCAGTAAGCTTGTAAACATGCACCAGAATGTCTCACTGAAGCCACATTCTTATGGGAAGTGGACAGTTGTTTTAGTACAGCCAGCAGGAAAACCTACCGAGTATCTGAGCAATAGAACATGGCCATAATCATTGCCACATACAGCACCAGGAGATGAAATGACAAATCCTATTTCATAACCCCTCAACAAAACTAATTCTAAAATTATTGTCACTATCCACAAAAGGAAAACAGAATATTGTATAAAAAATAACTAAATAATAGGACACACTAAAACTTTCAACAATGACCACGTCTTTTCAGCTGAGCTAAAATCCTGCAGCTCCAAGCAAAAAACACGGTAAACCTCCTAGAAAACCAGACTCCCAAACAATCAGTGAAAAAATAGCAATTTAGCAATGTAAATAACAGTCCATTATCACAAACACACACTGAAATTACTGCACACAAAGTGCAGGAAAACTAGCAACCTGTAAAAAAATTAAACCTATAATACAAAGCTTTGGACTTTATAATCCATGCAACATGGAAACAAGAAGTACATTAAATACATACTGTCCACTTAAATTTCTCCAGTAATGAAACCAAACACAAGAGATGCCATCAACAGCAAACAGTTTAAATCAGAATCTTCCATACTTAAAAATGTTCACTTACCTGTAATTTCCAGGTTTGAAGTGTAAACAACTTCCATTAATTCCTCGAGCAACCATCTCCTACAAAGCTGACTGCCTGTCCAGATGACTTGCACAGACTCTACAGAGCAGCTTAAACAGTAGAATATCACCACTAGCTACAAAACCTACTCCAACATTCGTCACGTATAGCAAATCATGCCAGTTATTTATAATCCCACTGTTACCAACCACAAAAGTAAAATTCTTAAAGTAGTAATTTAATAAAAAAAAAAAAAAAAAAACGGCCACACTAACTTCTTATCCAACCTTCCCTTATGTCTGTGAGTTCCACAGCTGAGTGTAATTCTGTATAGTTTCACACTTATTACATAAAACAGCATACCCACCCCAAACAATTTAGACAAGCCTTGTCTCTACACATAATGCACATAGACAATATCTAACTTTACTACTTTGTAATGAATGCATGAATAGATTACACTGGTTAACACATTCAGACAACTACATACACTAAAATGCATAAGACATTTAAAACAGCTCGGCATTTAAACCTCTCATTCAATGAAATGAAAGTCTGTACCAAGCCAGAAACTAATGCACTTAGCACCTCATCAAGTTGGATAGGACCATTTTCACCTCTGATGGCACCCACTGTTTAATCCAGTGTCCAAGATAAGAAACACTTAACACAAAGCTAAGAATGCCTATAACAATTTTACAATAATTAACATGCAAACTCAGGCTTCTCTTACCACAAACTGAGAATTATGTAACTATTTCTATATGTTTAGTCAATGCTTTAGTTAAGGTAAGAAACTTAAAGGAACTGTAAATTTTCAGTGGAGATTAATATCTGTAGAAAATGATAATAAAGTTACGTATACAGCTTTAAGTGCCCTATTTATAAGGTTGCAATAGACTTGGAACAGCTGTGAAAAAAAATAATTTCAGTGAAAACCTGGGGAACCACAAATATCAGCTGCCCAAGAGGAGAGTTGTAGAAACAGATGTTGGGATAAGGGCAAACGCATTCATTTTAATGATGCACTTCTGCAAGAACCAAAACCTCTAAATGTATTAGCTGGGTTAAACTTACAGAAACTGGCATCTCAAGATGGCCTGAAACACAAATGCAAAAAGTATTTTGACTGATATACTTTTAATTTTTTTTGTCATCATGTTCATGTAAACATGTTATGGTCTTCAAATGCACTCACAAGTGCACATACTGTCTATAAAAATGCCACGCATAAACCTTTTGTCAGTCTTCTAGACACTGTAAAAGATCTCCGCCTTCAGTGCAGACATGACAGCACGTACTTCTTCTGTACTCCCACATACTGCAACTCCATACAGGTCACCCAACAGTCACCAGGGAATGGAAGCAGACCTAAGCATGTTAAGCCCGCTAACTCTGCTTCCATACAAACAGTCAAATGTCATAGGCTCTTAAGAGCTTCAAATCAGTTGAACTGCAAGGACATTTTAGCTTTCCCAGTTCCCACCCTTAGGCCTTTCCTCCTTTTTTGATAAGGGCCAGGCCATTCATACCAAGGATGAATTATTCAGTGCCCAACCAGTTATCTTTTTTTAAAGACAGACAGTGTGTCATACTGTTTAACTTAGAGACTTAGTTTGTTCTAAAGAGGTGGGTAAGCACTGTGGTATAAATCTATCCCTCCACCATGTGCATTTATTTGTTGGAGTGGATTTACATTTATGGTCCTATAGCTGGGCTATATGGTTTATGGATGTATAAGAATTTTTAGACTACTAGATCCACTGTAACTAGCAAAGACTCCATGCTCCACCTTGATAATGCTGACCTTAACTCTAACCTGCATCTTAAACTTAAAAAAAAAAAAAAGCTATTCCCATAACACTACCACTACAGAAGACCATTGGGACTCTCATCACACACGTGCACATGGGCACATACAAGCACACTAAATCTATCCCCTAACCCTAAACACTCACAATCACACACTCCATCTGTCCTGCGAACTAATCTATCCCCTAACCCTAAACACACACAATCGTAAACACTTAATTCATCTCCTTACCTGACCCTTACTCTAACCCTAACCCATACACATTAGGAAACACACACACACTGACACCTTCTACATATCCCTCTTACCTGTTGTAATGAAGCATAAATCCAGCAAAACATGTTTGATAAAGTGGACATTTAACCAAAAAGCACCAACTTCTGTCTGTCCACCAAAGCAATCATCTACAAATTAGAGCCACTATTAAGAATATGAAGACATAATAACTTGGGTCCAAGTGGCAATATAGATGGACACCTATCTCTACTACAACCGATCATCAGTGGTGTACCGCAAGATTCTGTTCTAGGACTAGTCCTTTTTCGCATCTTTTCCTTGTATGTCAACACTGTTGGCAGCACTGAAAGTTGAAAGTGTGTGTGTGTGTGTGTGTGTGTGTGTGTGTGTGTATGGGTCTACTTGATATGCCCGATATTACAAAATGCTGACAACCATATGGCCGACACCATATGATCGACATTTGAAATGTCGAATATATCAAGTAAGTAAAAAAAAAAAAAAAAAAAATAACTTCCTTTCAAGATGCTAGTAGGGAGGCTCCGCCCCCCCCCTGCACCACCTTGTAGGGGGGGGGGCTATGCCCCCCCCTTGTAACTATAAAATATATATATATATATATATATATATATATATATATATATATATTATAAACATACAAGATATGGTAGGACTGAAAGATACCTATGATATTTGATTGACATAGCTTGAAGGGTGAGTACTTAATACAGCACACAGTGACTTACAATATGGATTCATTTAAGAACCTGGGTATATTAGCAGATAAAGATTTGATTGATTTTTTTTTTTTTTTTTTTTTTATCATATCAGCAAATTGGTTAATGATAAATTTTTACAACTATAGACTGCAAAAAAAAAAAAGGATTAATAAAGTCTAGGAAATCAGAAATGATGGATTGTAAGTTGCACTAGACCCAAATTAAAATATAGAATAATACTTTAGAAATCTTATAATAAAATTAGCATGAGTAAATTGTAAAGAGCACAGTGAAAACATACAAAGGGCATTTATGGATATGAAAGTTTAAGTTATTACAAATTATTGAATATTTGAACTTTTCACTCCATCTCATATTGCTGTTTAAGTGGAAAGCTTAAGTATAGAGTAATCAAAGACAACTGCCTCTATGGATGTCTGGAGTTATCAAAGAGTAATAAAGAATCTTTAGAAGATCTGTCTAGAAGATGATACAGGAATTAGACATATAGTAACTTGTTCTCTGTAAGACTGATTGACACATGGAATAACATTTCTAATTATATTAAGGTAACACTCACTACTATTGAATTTTTTTAAAAAGTCTTCTTCACTTATATGAAAATGACTGTTCTGTTATATTTACAAGCTAGAACGGCAGTAGTGCTCATGCCTAACAAATTGTAATTTATGTACATGTATGTATAATGTACATTTATATATTATACATGTATGTATAATGTATAAATGTAAATAAGATGTGTACTCGAGTGGCTATGTTACATACACAAGGGTGCCTCCATTTTTATTTTTATTTTTTATTTGTAGGTGCAATTGTATTCCTTAAAACTAATGAGTGTATATTACATATGTCTTGCATTGTCGTGATTGAGCAGCAAGTTGTCTGTTTGCAACAAAGTTATCACATTTGCTCTCAGTTGCAATTTACACTGTTTCACTGTACAGCTGTTACATTACATCAAAAATAGATATGTACACCTAGATATGTCATTAGTTGTAAAATAGCAAACAAATAAAACCCTGACTTCACATGAAACCTGTCTGCTTAATTTATTTTGTAAAATAAATGAAGTCACAATTTCACATGGAATGTGTCTTGTCTGTTTACTTTTATATATATGTGGGAATGTAACTTACAATTGCACTAGCTAGTTCTACTTCTACTTATGAATATATATGCAAAAAAAAAAAAAGATTCCTTTCTTTTGAATTCATGGCATTTCATTTACAACTGAAGGCATACCTCTCAAACTTTAAGTATAGAGAGGGAAGTCTTAACAAAAACATTTAATTGGTTGAAGCAGTTACCAAAGTCCAAGATAAAAGAATAGTGAACAGTATCTTTACTCAAAAGTGTTAAAAAGAACAATAAGTTACAAGCAGAGGACAGAATCAATATGGCTCTGAGGTGCCTGGCTACTCCCCAGCAAATACCCTCTACCTTTTCCCTTCCAACTATTACTAAAGAACAGGTCCTCACCACACTCTCCACATCTAAAAAACACTGCATTAATGGGTCCTAACAATATCCATGGATGACTTTTTAATTTCTGCAAATCTTTTGGGTTTCTAATACCATGATGGGAATGGACCCGATTCCTGATTCAAAGTGTGATTAAAGTTCATGAAATTAGTATTGTTTCAGTCTTTGATGTCAGCCAGGAGTGCTCTTTGCAGCACCTGCAATGTGCCCAGTATTGACTCCTTCTGCAATCCATATGGAGTTACGTGTATTGGTAACATATCTAAATATGATTGTGGATTCTTTATAAGACCCATTGCTCCTACAGTATTGGAACTGTCTAAGTATCTTTCTTCCACATTATGCCTTCTATATAGCTTGAAACGTAGCCTGTCAGGCCCACTAGAATCTTTTCAACCACAGCCTCCAGACAGGCTTCATCTCTATGGAATGGAGGACTGCAACAGTCAGACTACTACACAAAGGTAGACTATCAGCTGACCCAAAAAAGTACAGACCCATAAGTTGGTCTAATCTTACATGCTTGTGGTCATGGATAGAATTATCATGGACCTGATGAACAGAGATGTATGAAATCTTAAAAAAACTGGACTCATCCCTGTTTTGTTTTGTCAAGGGCAGTTAACGCCTACTAGGCCTGGTGAACTTCTTCGAGAATGCCACTACAGGCATAGATGAAGGCAAAATAGTGCATACTGTCTACCACAACCTGGCACAGTCATTTGACATGATACTACACTTGGGTATTTTAGAGAGACTCACTAATATAGAGACAGATCCCTGTGTCACCCAGTGGATAGCCAGATGGCTCACATGTAGGACACATTAAGTTAAGGTGGGGCATTCCACCTCCACCAGTAGGTCTGTTACTAATTATGCCCCACAGGGCTCATAGTGGGATCTCTCATGTTTGGATTATACTTCTCTGAAGTCAAGGTAAATGTAGAAGGCCTTTGGTTGACCAGATTGGCTGATGACTGCAAGCTGGGCACAATCAGTGAATCTCCTAAAGATGTAGATATCCTCGAGGAGGTTCTGACGGACAAAAAACTGGTGCTAAATATGAACTAAATCTTATTGCACACAAATGCATTATTATACCCTTTGGGAAAATGATCACTCCTGAAAATTACAACATTGATAACTCTCTCTTAAAATTAGAGTAGACCCAATGATAAGGGACTTGGGAACTCTTATTGACAGTAATCTGAACTTTGATCACCATGTGCCATGGTGGTGAGAAAATCCTTCTGTCTGGTGCAATAAGTAAGGGCAAGGCATCCAGATCTAAGGAGATCATAGCCCCAGTATACTCAGCTCTCATGAGACCAGTAATAGAGTACAATGCATCCTTTGGCATGCACCTAACCAGACATTTGCAACAGCTAGAGTGGCTACACAAGTTCTTCACTAAAAGAATGCAGGGTGTAAATAATATGTCCTATGCGGACCACATCAAAGCCCTGTCCCTGTACTGAGTCTCCTAAAGACTACTAAGAGGTGATCTATGCTTACCCTACAAGGAAATCACCCATCAAGTCCTTATTATTCTACTATACATTCGGAAAATAAGCAGCATTTAAGTCACCTGATCTAAGGATCTAAACCTTGTCTGTGACATAAGCAAAACATGTTGGAGGAACTGATTTGTCTCACAGATTGTCCTTCTCTGGAACAGACTCAATTCATATGAAACAGCACTCTTCTCTAATCCTATTCAAATGCAGTTTGGACCAGTAGATGGGAAATTGTAAATTCACCCGTGGCTTGCCACCTGTGCCCTTTATGGACAGATGCAGCTTGTAGATACCCTAAGGCATAGGCACAGACTGGACATCTCCATGGAGTTACTACAAGTTCAGATTACTGTGGGTAAGACTGACACTCGGGTCATAGCTAGTTAGAGATCCCCCTCCATGAATCATGATGCGCACAAGTCCTACCTGACCAAAGTTAAGTCAATCCAAATACAGCCAAACACTCTGATCATGGGGAATTTCAGTTATCCCATCGTCAACTGGGAAAGCAACTTCAGCCCTAATTCACTTGTGCAAAAGTGCCTTGACTTTGTTAATTCAAATCCCTGAGAACAAAACTCGTGAAAAATGAGAAGCAACTAAGAACAATATCCAAACACACCCGTGGAGACAATAATTCAACTGCTGCAAAAAGATGGTAAAAGCAGGTTTAATTCCCAAACGAATCCTTTAGCACAGAGAAAAAACACAGTGGAGACAAGCGCTTTCGCCTGGACAATTCCAGGCTTTATCAAGTCAGAGTAAAAACAAACTGTGAAAGCACTACCTATATACCTAAATCACATGCTTAAATTGATTGTTAATTAGACAAAACAAGCTAGTAGAGAATAATTTAAAGACATATACCATTTCCTTTTAGCTTGTTACTAAAAGTCTATTGGGATGTAAATGTTTGTGTAAACCAAAATTGATTTCATATACAAATATATTAAACATATACTGTACAATAACACATTTTCTTAAAACATTACATTTAAAACTTTTAAAAAACAACATTTAAGCCTACGGTATAGCATAAAACTGTAATAGACAACAAAATGTTGTCTGTACACCAAACAACCAAACTGTCAGCTACTGAATTTGTTGTATAAAATGTCAACCTATATTAAAAAATTGTGTGTTATAAGCTATAATCTGGCTCTTCTAAGTTTGAGAGCTGGACCTATGCTTAGCGTCTCATTCATGCCAGGTATACTGCTAGCATCAAGCCTAAGCTGCCAGATTAATTCCTTAAATTCCAGGGTGGATTCCCAGTCTCCACCCCTACTACTTGGATGAACTTGTTCAAGCACCATAAAAGCAAGTTTGAAATTAGGGCAACCAAGGAATGTTTATAGAATGCGTTACTATCTTTCTTTTGCCTATATCATAGATATGCTCATATATGCTTCCTAAATTCCCTTTCAGTTTTCCTATATAAAAGCATACAGGTCAAGCAATACCCAATGTATACCACACCTTCGTGTTACAAGTGTAGTGACCGTGTGGTTTCAAGTTTGTTTTCGTGCTTTAAGATATAGATGGTTACTATTGATAATAAAAGGGCACTGTTTGCACGTGCCGCATTTAAAGGTGCCATTCCTTTGTTGAGTTGTCATACAAGTAGTGATATGTCTTTGCTCAAACACCTCTTTTAAATTCGACCTCTTTTTCTAACAAAAGCTGGTCTCTTTGGAATCAAGTTTTAAATTCATCATTGGTTTGTAACACAAACCAGAACTTATTAATTGTGTTCTCTATCTCCCTTGAATTCTCAGAAAAGTATAAATAAAATAGCTAGAATTCTCCTGTGCTTGTGTGCTGGAGGGCCTTGGGATGGGGATACCAACATCATTGTTCCCAAACAATGGTGTATATAATCCAGTCCCTTTACTAAGAATCTCATGGATAAGGTTATTCACCAAATAATCCGGATAACCTCTCTCTGTAAACATCACCCTAAGGTTGTTAGCTTCAGCAATGAAATCAGGCAATCTGCTACACATACGAGATGCCCTAATAAGCAGACCTTTAACTATTCCTTTCTTTTGTTGGAATGGGTGTTGGCTGTTAAAATGTAGCAGAGAATTGGAAAATGAAGGTTTTCTATAAACCTTGGAGTATAATTCCATTGATTGTGCATCTCTAAGGATTGCTACATCTAAATAATGAAGCTCATTCTCACTGATTTCATGAGTAAATGTAAGGAAATCAGTGGAAGAATTGATATATTCAGAAAACCTATTACTTGATCTCTAGTGCCGTCCCAGATGATACAAATATCATCCAGGTAACGGCAATAAAAGTGATGTACTGTGCCCAAGGGGACTGGAAAATGTGCACCTGCTCCCATCTATGTAATACGCATTGGCATATACTGGCGCAGGAAGCACCCATGGCCACTCCCTTGGTTTGTTTAAACAATTCCCGTTAAAAACACATAACTGTTGTTAAGAACAATATTTAACAACTCAGAAGTTAAGTTAATGATATTGCTACTTAGCCTGGTTTCATGTTTGAGAAAATCAGTAAACCATTCAACACCAACACTATGGGGTATACTTGAAATAACTCCTTAATATCCACAGTGATCATTAATGAAGAGGTGAGGCATTTTCTTTTGGAAAAGTCTGAGAAACTCCCATGAGTCTTTTATCACATGGGTCATGGCCAGGGTGTACTGTTTAGTGACAAAATCTATAAATTTAGAAATAGGTTCCGTTACCCCACCTGCACCTGAGACAATTGGTCTGAATGGTAACGGGCTGATGCCTTTGTGGGTCTTAGGGATTCCGAAAATAATAGGAACCCTGGGTTTATTCACTAGTAGAAAGTTATAAAGCTGCTCATTAATAGCTCCTTGTAAAAGATAATCATATAATGTATATTTAATCTTAGCTATGTTATACTCATTACGGGATATGAGACAGTATTGTTGGTCATCATGCAGCATGTTATGTATACTTTCTTCATAGGTGTGGTCATACATAAGTACAACACCACCACCCTTGTCCGGCTTCATTACCCTGACATGTTCCCTGGATAGCATTGAGATGTATTCAAGTTCTTGTTTAGTTATATTAGATTGCTGCATGTTCGTAGAATAAAGGAACTTATCACGCAGTTCATGTTCCACTAGCTCCTCATACAGTTTCAAAGGTTGTACCATGGGTGGATTAAATATACTTTTTCTGCTAAGCCCATTTGAGTTATATACTGTGTTTTTGAAAAAATGTTTCAAATTTAGTGCTCTGGTAAATAATTTAAGATCTACCAGTAAGTTAGCTAAATTAGTTCTATGGGAAGGTACAAATTGAAAGCCTTTGGTAAAAATACCAAAGGCTATAGGGTCTATTGAAACATCAGTAAAGTTATAAATGCTGAAGTTATTCATTTTAAACACCTTACAATTGACTGCATCCACTATTTGGATGCAATCATAGTATGCATCCAACTCAACCAAAGGGCATGGAGCAGTAACTGAAGTTGGATAAGGGGCTTTGTCATCGTAGCTTCCACGCTTATTTGTTGTTCCATCTGGCCCTGGCCTCTGTGGTTTGTACCCCCATCCCCGGTTCTCCCGGGGATAGTGAAAATCCTGATTTCGTTCCTTTCTATCTTTCTCAGCCAAGCGTTGCTCCTACGTGGAGCTTCATTATAATTGCTGAAAAACTTCATCAGTTCCGTTATCATAGGTACTGTTGTATCTACTATTATTTGTTGATTTGTTGTAACAGGGATATGCTATCTCTTCCCTATACTCATGCATATCTCTCTCTAGTTTCTTGATCTTTCTGGAAATGATTTTAGAACAGAACTGGTCAACTTCATCAAAGACTTTGTCGTAGTCATGTTTGACCATGCCAAAGTCAGTGTCTGAAATGACATTGTTATGTAAATTATTTAATTCCTCTGTAAGTGCCCTGGCCTTCTTTTCATATTCCTCTATCATAACTGTTAAAACTTCAAGGCCTGCTCTATCAAAAATACTACAAAGCTGTTTATATTGTGCAGAGCCTTGTTTAACAAAATTAGGAAATTTAAAGAAGCGTAGCCCCTTAGGGATACGCTTAGTCCTCACATTCTGACAGATAGTCAATCTCACATTGATTACTTTTAATGCATACAGCTTGTTTTTAAATGCTGTAAAATCTGTGTCAATAGCCACTGAGTTGACATAATTAACAGTACCTTTGTTAAAGTTAAAGGGCTGGTTGCCCAGTTTGCAAAATCAAACTCTTTCATTTTGTCTTTGGCTTTTTTGGAACGAGCTCCTGGATTACTTCGGTTGTTAGAGAATCTTGTACTTTCCTGGGCCACATGGTTTTCTTGAGAAACTTCAGATGGAATCCTAACTCCATTTACCTCCCCTCCGGTAGACCGTTGTATCGGTGGAACAATGCTAGGTGCGATATTAGAGGAAGAAGTTCTTACGTCGTCTTTGCTTTGTTGTTTTAGCAGTCCCTTAAGCTCAGTTAGCATGTCTAACACCTGGTTAAATTCCGCTCGTGTTACAGGGAGATTAGCGTCTGTTTCCTGTAACAGGCGGGGTGTAACTACAGGGTTGAGCAGCCTCGCCCGGTGGTCATGATACCAAACAGGAACAAAACTCGTGAAAAATGAGAAGCAACTAAGAACAATATCCAAACACACCCGTGGAGACAATAATTCAACTGCTGCAAAAAGATGGTAAAAGCAGGTTTAATTCCCAAGCGAATCCTTTAGCACAGAGAAAAACACAGTGGAGACAGCGCTTGCCTGGACAATTCCAGGCTTTATCAAGTCAGAGTAAAACAAACTGTGAAAGCACTACCTATATACCTAAATCACATGCTTAAATTGATTGTTAATTAGACAAAACAAGCTAGTAGAGAATAATTTAAAGACATATACCATTTCCTTTTAGCTTGTTACTAAAAGTCTATTGGGATGTAAATGTTTGTGTAAACCAAAATTGATTTCATATACAAATATATTAAACATATACTGTACAATAACACATTTTCTTAAAACATTACATTTAAAAACTTTTAAAAAACAACATTTAAGCCTACGGGTATAGCATAAAAACTGTAATAGACAACGAAATGTTGTCTGTACACCAAACAACCAAGCCTCAGGCTTGATGCTAGCAGTATACCTGGCATGAATGAGACGCTAAGCATAGGGCCAGTTCTCAAACTTAGAAGAGCCAGATTATAGCTTATAACACACACATTTTTTAATATAGGTTGACATTTTATACAACAAATTCAGTAGCTGACAGTTTGGTTGTTTGGTGTACAGACAACATTTCGTTGTCTATTACAGTTTTTATGCTATACCCGTAGGCTTAAATGTTGTTTTTTAAAAGTTTTTAAATGTAATGTTTTAAGAAAATGTGTTATTGTACAGTATATGTTTAATATATTTGTATATGAAATCAATTTTGGTTTACACAAACATTTACATCCCAATAGACTTTTAGTAACAAGCTAAAAGGAAATGGTATATGTCTTTAAATTATTCTCTACTAGCTTGTTTTGTCTAATTAACAATCAATTTAAGCATGTGATTTAGGTATATAGGTAGTGCTTTCACAGTTTGTTTTACTCTGACTTGATAAAGCCTGGAATTGTCCAGGCGAAAGCGCTTGTCTCCACTGTGTTTTTCTCTGTGCTAAAGGATTCGTTGGGAATTAAACCTGCTTTTACCATCTTTTGCAGCAGTTGAATTATTGTCTCCACGGGTGTGTTTGGATATTGTTCTTAGTTGCTTCTCATTTTCACGAGTTTTGTTCCTGTTTGGTATCATGACCACCGCGAGTATGCTTCAACCCTGTAGTTACACCGCCTGTTACAGGAAACAGACGCTAATCTCCTGTAACACGGCGAATTTAACCAGGTGTTAGACATGCTAACTGAGCTTAAGGGACTGCTAAAACAACAAAGCAAAGACGACGTAAGAACTTCTTCCTCTAATATCGCACCTAGCATTGTTCCACCGATACAACGGTCTACCGGAGGGGAGGTAAATGGAGTTAGGATTCCATCTGAAGTTTCTCAAGAAAACCATGTGGCCCAGGAAAGTACAAGATTCTCTAACAACCGAAGTAATCCAGGAGCTCGTTCCAAAAAAGCCAAAGACAAAATGAAAGAGTTTGATTTTGCAAACTGGGCGAACCAGCCCTTTAACTTTAACAAAGGTACTGTTAATTATGTCAACTCAGTGGCTATTGACACAGATTTTACAGCATTTAAAAACAAGCTGTATGCATTAAAAAGTAATCAATGTGAGATTGACTATCTGTCAGAATGTGCCAGGACTAAGCGTATCCCTAAGGGGCTACGCTTCTTTAAATTTCCTAATTTTGTTAAACAAGGCTCTGCACAATATAAACAGCTTTGTAGTATTTTTGATAGAGCAGGCCTTGAAGTTTTAACAGTTATGATAGAGGAATATGAAAAGAAGGCCAGGGCACTTACAGAGGAATTAAATAATTTACATAACAATGTCATTTCAGACACTGACTTTGGCATGGTCAAACATGACTACGACAAAGTCTTTGATGAAGTTGACCAGTTCTGTTCTAAAATCATTTCCAGAAAGATCAAGAAACTAGAGAGAGATATGCATGAGTATAGGGAAGAGATAGCATATCCCTGTTACAACAAATCAACAAATAATAGTAGATACAACAGTACCTATGATAACGGAACTGATGAAGTTTTTCAGCGCAATTATAATGAAGCTCCAATGAGGAGCAACGCTATTGAGAAAGATAGAAAGGAACGAAATCAGGATTTTCACTATCCCCGGGGAGAACCGGGGGATGGGGGTACAAACCACAGAGGCCAGGGGCCAGATGGAACAACAAATAAGCGTAGGAAGCTACGATGACAAAGCCCCTTATCCAACTTCAGTTACTGCTCCATGCCCTTTGGTTGAGTTGGATGCATACTATGATTGCATCCAAATAGTGGATGCAGTCAATTGTAAGGTGTTTAAAATGAATAACTTCAGCATTTATAACTTTACTGATGTTTCAATAGACCCTATAGCCTTTGGTATTTTTACCAAAGGCTTTCAATTTGTACCTTCCCATAGAACTAATTTAGCTAACTTACTGGTAGATCTTAAATTATTTACCAGAGCACTAAATTTGAAACATTTTTTCAAAAACACAGTATATAACTCAAATGGGCTTAGCAGAAAAAGTATATTTAATCCACCCATGGTACAACCTTTGAAACTGTATGAGGAGCTAGTGGAACATGAACTGCGTGATAAGTTCCTTTATTCTACGAACATGCAGCAATCTAATATAACTAAACAAGAACTTGAATACATCTCAATGCTATCCAGCGAACATGTCAGGGTAATGAAGCCGGACAAGGGTGGTGGTGTTGTACTTATGTATGACCACACCTATGAAGAAAGTATACATAACATGCTGCATGATGACCAACAATACTGTCTCATATCCCGTAATGAGTATAACATAGCCCTAGCTAAGATTAAATATACATTATATGATTATCTTTTACAAGGAGCTATTAATGAGCAGCTTTATAACTTTCTACTAGTGAATAAACCCAGGGTTCCTATTATTTTCGAATCCCTAAGACCCACAAAGGCATCAGCCCGCTACCATTCAGACCAATTGTCTCAGGTGCAGGTGGGGTAACGGAACCTATTTCTAAATTTATAGATTTTGTCACTAAACAGTACACCCTGGCCATGACCCATGTGATAAAAGACTCATGGAGTTTCTCAGACTTTTTCCAAAAGAAAATGCCTCACCTCTTCATTAATGATCACTGTGGATATTAAGGAGTTATTTCCAAGTATACCCCATAGTGTTGGTGTTGAATGGTTTACTGATTTTCTCAAACATGAAACCAGGCTAAGTAGCAATATCATTAACTTAACTTCTGAGTTGTTAAATATTGTTCTTAACAACAGTTATGTGTTTTTAACGGGAATTGTTTAAACAAACCAAGGGAGTGGCCATGGGTGCTTCCTGCCACCGTATATGCCAATGCGGTATTACATAGATGGGAGCAGGTGCACATTTTCCAGTCCCCTTGGGCACAGTACATCACTTTTATTGCCGTTACCTGGATGATATTTGTATCATCTGGGACGGCACTAGAGATCAAGTAATAGGTTTTCTGAATATATCAATTCTTCCACTGATTTCCTTACATTTACTCATGAAATCAGTGAGAATGAGCTTCATTATTTAGATGTAGCAATCCTTAGAGATGCACAATCAATGGAATTATACTCCAAGGTTTATAGAAAACCTTCATTTTCCAATTCTCTGCTACATTTTAACAGCCAACACCCATTCCAACAAAAGAAAGGAATAGTTAAAGGTCTGCTTATTAGGGCATCTCGTATGTGTAGCAGATTGCCTGATTTCATTGCTGAAGCTAACAACCTTAGGGTGATGTTTACAGAGAGAGGTTATCCGGATTATTTGGTGAATAACCTTATCCATGAGATTCTTAGTAAAAGGGACTCGTTATATACACCATTGTTTGGGAACAATGATGTTGGTGTCCCCATCCCAAGGCCCTCCAGCACACAAGCACAGGAGAATTCTAGCTATTTTATTTATACTTTTTCTGAGAATTCAAGGGAGATAGAGAACACAATTAATAAGTTCTGGTTTGTGTTACAAACCAATGATGAATTTAAAAACTTGATTCCAAAGAGACCAGCTTTTGTTAGAAAAAGAGGTCGTAATTTAAAAGAGGTGTTTGAGCAAAGACATATCACTACTTGTATGACAACTCAACAAAGGAATGGCACCTTTAAATGCGCACGCAAACAGTGCCCTTTTATTATCAATAGTAACCATCTATATCTTAAAGCACGTAAAACAAACTTGAAACCACACGGTCACTACACTTGTAACACGAAAGGTGTGGTATACATTGGGTATTGCTTGACCTGTATGCTTTTATATAGGAAAACTGAAAGGGAATTTAGGAAGCATATATGAGCATATCTATGATATAGGCAAAAAGAAAGTAACGCATTCTATAAACATTCCCTTGGTTGCCCTAATTTCAAACTTGCTTTTATGGTGCTTGAACAAGTTCATCCAAGTAGTAGGGGTGGAGACTGGGAATCCACCCTGGAATTTAAGGAATTAATCTGGCAGCTTAGGCTTGATGCTAGCAGTATACCTGGCATGAATGAGACGCTAAGCATAGGGCCAGTTCTCAAACTTAGAAGAGCCAGATTATAGCTTATAACACACACATTTTTTTAATATAGGTTGACATTTTATACAACAAATTCAGTAGCTGACAGTTTGGTTGTTTGGTGTACAGACAACATTTCGTTGTCTATTACAGTTTTTATGCTATACCCGTAGGCTTAAATGTTGTTTTTTAAAAGTTTTTAAATGTAATGTTTTAAGAAAATGTGTTATTGTACAGTATATGTTTAATATATTTGTATATGAAATCAATTTTGGTTTACACAAACATTTACATCCCAATAGACTTTTAGTAACAAGCTAAAAGGAAATGGTATATGTCTTTAAATTATTCTCTACTAGCTTGTTTTGTCTAATTAACAATCAATTTAAGCATGTGATTTAGGTATATAGGTAGTGCTTTCACAGTTTGTTTTTACTCTGACTTGATAAAGCCTGGAATTGTCCAGGCGAAAGCGCTTGTCTCCACTGTGTTTTTTCTCTGTGCTAAAGGATTCGTTTGGGAATTAAACCTGCTTTTACCATCTTTTTGCAGCAGTTGAATTATTGTCTCCACGGGTGTGTTTGGATATTGTTCAAATCCCTGAGACACAATTTTCGACCCCCAACAACAAACATACTATATCTGATTCTAACTAATATGACAAACAGATGCACAACCACAATTCTCGGACTCTCATTATATAAATCTGACCACAAAGCAGTTTTCTTCGAACTGGCACTAATACCACAACTCACAAAGGGTGAAGGCAGACTAAAAAGTTTCACCAAGGCAAACTATACCCTCCTATGGGAAGGTATAAATTCATTCCAAACCCCACCCCCATCTGGAAGTGGCAACTACACCAAAGCTTACACTGAAGCCCTGTACAATCACTTCTTTAAGTGTATAGACTTCACTGTTCAAGACAGAATCAAAGCCACAGCCCCAAGAAAAAACAAGCCACCCTGATGGATATCCAGCATAACTAATTTTACAACAAATGCAAAAATTGCTGTCTAGGAAAACTAAGGCAAGGCCCACACAAAGGAAAAGCACCCTCCTCAGCCTCAACAGGCAAATATGACAACATGTCAAATCCTCTAAGGGTACATTTGAAAAAAACTTAGCAATCACAGCCAAGGATAACCATAAGGCCTTTTACAGCTATGCTTGTAGCCTAAAAAGTAAGACCCAAGAGTGTGCCAAGTATTTGACTAATGGTATCACACACACGCACTGATCCAACGGTGATAGCAAGCTTGCTAGTGGACAGATTTGGTGAAAATTTCACTCCTTTATCCCCTCCAAACTTATCACATACCTTGCCCCCAACTGTCCCACCCCTACGTATCTGAACAGCATGTCATTAAAGCCTTGTCTAAGGCAATAAACACAGCATCTATGGCACAAGACGGCATCCCAGGCTGTCTTCTAAACAAACTCAAACATGAATTAGCATTGCCATTAAGTACCCTAATTAATCATAGCCTAACCACAGGCTTTGTTCCTGCGGAATGGGGAATAGTGACACAAAGGTGGCTTAGCAACAGTCCCAGGGAATTATAGACCCATAAGTCTGACCAGTCTCATCTGTAAGGCCATAGAAGTATCATCATGGACCTCATAAATAAGACATAGGTGATCTCCAAACCCTGGATCTGACCCAGTTCAGCTTCATGAAGGGCAGATCCTGCCTGTTAAACCTGGTGGATTTCTTCGAACATGTAACCAGGGCCAATGATGAGGGCACATCTGTGGACATAACATACCCTAACTTGGCAAAGGCCTTTGACACAGTCCTACACTCAGCATTACCAATAAACTTAGCAAACTGAGTGTGAACCCCTTTGTTGCAAGATAGGTTGAAAACGGGTCACAAACGGGTCACACACACTGGGTGACTACATCAGCCAACAACCTGTCACCAGCTGGGTGCCACAAGGGTCAGTGCTGGGCCCCCTACTGTTTATTATATACTTCTCAGAAGTTCAGACCAAAACTAAGGGGCTGTGGCTGACCACACTTGTGGACAACTGCAAACTGAGTGCCATTATTGAATCCATAATGATGCCAGTGTACTTCAGGAGGGTCTTACACAGAGCAACGGTAGCTGTCTTAGTCGCAGGCTGAAACTGAATGCAAAGAAGTTCAGTATCATTCCCTTCAGTAAAAATAATGACCCTTCATACTGTGACAGCATCCTTACTTTGGGCCAGTAATCAAGGAGCCCCAATTCCCATCACTAGCACCAGTGAGGGATGGCCACCAAGAGCAAAGTTAATTATACACAGTATTGCCAAACACAGCTATCCACACAATTTCCCTTCACAGCACACAGGAAACACACTCCATCTCTGGGGATGGAAGCACTTTCTCTCTCCAGACCCATAACAACTCCACCTTCAAGCACTGTCTCTCTAGTCCCAGTAGCTGACACACACACACTTTGATATTTAGTTTTCGCACCCACATACACACATGGGAAAGGGTGGCACAGATTTACCAGCTGAGTTGTCTTCTGCCTAAACTTCAAGGGTAACTGTTGCCACCAGTAAACTACACAATGGCTCCTATGAAGGTGCCCAATTATATTGTGTACAGTTAATACAAATGGTAGAGTGTGACCAAAGCAGCAAGGTTTTCAGGAGCTGCTAGTGTCACTAAAATAAGCATAAGTACTCTCAAGCTGTTAAAAGTGTTCTCTAAATGAGCAGCCACAGTGAATGGTAATGAAAAGATTTAATAATAAATAATAGAATACTTCATTACAACAAACACCAGAGTTTCCATCACAGGAAAGATAAGAAAAAACAACATACTTGGATAGGTCTCACAGATACAGAAAATGCTCAACTAATTTCCTGAATAAGGTAAAGAATTACTGGTCCCTGATTACTCACTAAAGCAAGGCAAGAAGATAAATGCTGAGTTGATTATTCCAAAGATAAGATTAAGTCTCTCTCTGTGAATGGTGGAGATGTCGCTCTGTGAATGTCTGAGGTAACTCTCTGAGAATGTGAGAGATATTTCCCTCTCAGTTTCCATGGTTACTGCTGCTGTGAGAGTTCTGAGCTATCCCTCACTACTATCTAGAGAAATCATTGCAGAACTACATCATCTCATGTCACCTGACATACCCAGAGCTTTAAGATCAGATGCAACATCTGAAATTTATAAAACAATTTCAAAGTCAGCTGGACTGAGGTTAGTTAAATCTAACTCTGTCTAGAATTGTTGTACATCACCTCCCTGTCCAGCAAGACCCACTGCTGATGCATTTTTAACACAATCAACTTTACAAATACATTTTTAACACCACTATCTGTACAAATCCGTGTGAAAGTCAAATGACATAAAATTATTTACAAAATTCCAGCTCATTATACTAGCATTTGATGTTATGTGATCCTATCTCGCCTACATTCTGTACTGATGGGCTCGGAGACGATCCTCGGCTCCGACTCGGCACGCTTTGCTATAGAGCGAAGCCTCTTATTGGCTGAGCTATTCACTATCCCAGGATGCACCACCACCACTTCCCTAGATCTCGTTTGCCGCTTACAAGCTAGGACATGGTCTCGAACTTGGCTGAGCTAAGTGCTTTTTTTCTGAAAGTTTTTCTGTCAGAAAATTCTTTAATCTTTACCCAAAAGCTGTTTTAACAGCTATCGTTGTGTATAAGTGTGTTTTCGTGATTTTTCTGTGGTAATTTTGTGTGACTGAATAGGGAAAGGTTTCTGTTTAAGTTAGAGGGGCCTTCCCCTAGTTCTTCAGTGAGTCTTTTTGTATTTGGAGAGGTCAAGTACCTTTTTGAGTTAGAGGGTTCTTGGCCCTCTTTTTTTTTGGTGTATTTGTATTTGTAGTTGTTATTGTTGAGTTTCTTGGGCTTTCGCCTTTCATTAAAAAAAAAAAAAAAAAGTTTTTTTATTATTGTGAAAATCTTTTACTGAGTGACATTGTGTTTTTTCTCTGATAGTGAGTAGTCTACAGGCATTATGTCCAAAGAGCATAGACCCTCAGGATTTAAGAAGTGCACGAGATGCAACTATAAAATGTCCATCACCAATGATCACTCCTTATGCGTGTACTGTTTAGGCGCCAAACACCTTCAGGAGTCTTGCAGCGTGTGTCACGCTTTTTCCTCTAGGGTCCTCCAAGAGAGGAAGAATAAATTGATCTTAAAAGGGCTCATCAAACCCTCTTTTGAGGAGGCCTTATCTTCCTCTTCCTCTCCAGCTAAGAAAAAAAAATCGTCGGCTCCGACCAGCCCGTTGGAACCGACCACTAAAAAATCTAGGCAGGCTTCTCCATCAGCTCCACGGACTTCGGAGCCGAGGGCGGAACGGTCTGCCTCGATGCCTCCAGTCTCGACTCCTCTGGTTTCGGAGCCGATGGCTGGGGCTTCGAGAGGCGGGTCACCTTCATCGGCTCCACTGATTTTGGAGCCGATGAGGGTTGCCGGCTCAGATCTTCCCCTTAGGCGCCGAAGCCCTCCTCGGCACCGAGGGAAATTGCTATGGGATCTCCCTCGGCACCGATACTGGTTGAGTCTATTCGGAGCCGGTCCCCCAGTCCTTCGGAGCCGATGGAGAAGTCGGTTCGGACCCGATCGGTCTCCTCTCGATCTTCCAAGATGTCGGATTCGGACATCGACAGGGTGCTCCTAAGACTTTTTCAGTCTCCTGTATTCCAGAAATTAGTTTCGGCTCCAGCCCATTCGGCTTCGGAGCCGATGGCCCACCCTGTAGTTCTGGTTCCTCCTCCAACAGCCTCGGCACTGTTGGAGCCAGTGCTGGTGGAGCCGATGGAGGTTTTCGGGCCGGCTCCGACCCTTACTCCAACCCCGGCTCTTGAGTCGGAGTTCGGTACACGGACCTCCTCGGTCGGCCCCGGGGAGGACGCTTCGGGACCGATGTTTTCGGTTCCGAGCCTTCCTCTCGGTGCGTCAGCTGCGGGGGTACCGTCTACTGTTGTGGCCACGGGGGTTGGACCTTCCCAGGATTCTGGCGGTCCGGCCTTCAGGGCCATGAGGAGTGCTTTGGCCAAATCTTCTTTGGCTACCTCCACGGTCTCACCGGCACCTTCCCTACACACGGAGACTGGGTCTTTGGTAGTCCCCCTGTTGCTAGACAGCGGAGCCCCGGGGCCTGAGGTCACCCCCAGTGGGGTCCCCCCCCCTCCTGGAGGTCCCTCTGAAGCTTCTTCGGAGGAACCCCCAAGGAAAAGACTGTGCAAGAGGAAGCACGTCGACTCCTCCGATGAGTCTCTCACGTCGGACACCGATCTTGATGATGCGGAGGGGTCCCCCAAGTCATCCTCAGATGATGTCTCCTTTGCAGACATCTTGGAAGCCCTCAAACAACGAGGCGGCTGGCATTCCAAACCCCCTTCCGCTGACGAGTCGGTGTTCCTCAAGGCCTTCGGGGCTCAGCCCTCCGCCTCCTGGGTGTCTCCGCCCTTCAAGCTCTCCTAGATTTGATCTGTCAAAGGGCGTGGGAACATCCAGACTCTGTGGAACCGGTGCCTGCTCGCCCAAACAAATTCTTATCAGCACCCCCAGAGAAGGAGTTTCTGACCAAAGGTGTGACTGTAGATGCCCTGGTGGTGGCATCTGCTACCCAACAAGATGTAGCAGAGGCTTCGACGTCCGTCCATCCTCCTAATAAGGAGTCTAGGAGCATGGACCGGAACGGGAAGCGCACCCTCAGTTCAGCGGCCTTTACCTTAAGGTCCCTGAACTATTTAACGCACTTCACTAGATTTCAAAGGGATCTGATCAAGGAGCTTTCAGATACCCTCTTGGGTAACCTACCTGAGCAGCTGGCCCAGACGGTTGGCTCTCAGTTGGCTACGCTGTCATTGATATCAAACTCGTCCATGAGGCTCATTTCATATGCAGCCGAGGGGGCGAGTAGAGCGGCGGGTACAGGTGTTGCTCTACGGAGGCAAGCCTGGCTCCGCCTGTGTCATTTTGTGGAAGCCTTTAAGTCTTCCTTTGCCGACGTTCCCTTTGATGGGTCCTCTTTGTTTGGACCCAAGGTAAAGGACACATTGACCCACTGTGAGCAAGAAGGTAAGACTTTGACTGCCGTATGGGCACGATTTTCCACTCCCTTTTGGCCTTACCCCAAGGCTAAAAGAGGAGGGAAAATGTGGTTCCGTAAATCCCAGAAGTCTTATCCCTCGCAGCAGGACTATCTCCCTTCTAGAGGCAGAGGAGGGGGAAATTTTTCTGGAAGACGCCGTCCCAGAGGCGGCAGAAGCCCCCGTAACACTGGAGACCGCGAGTCCTTTTGTGGCTCTTCAGCCTTCCACAATCCCTGAAGGATTGCCCGACTGTGCAGCTCCAGAGCCAGTCGGGGTCGTTTTTCGAGGCACCTAAAAGCCTGGGAAGGTATCACTCAGGACCGATGGGTGCTTCGAATCATAGCCGGAGGTTACGCCATCCCCTTTTCACACCCTCCACCGCTGTCCAAGAAAATCCCGGACCCACCACCCAGTCAACGGGAAATTGCAGCCTTAGAAATCTCAAAGCTGCTTCAAAAAGGAGTCCTCAAACCGGTCCCCGCAGACCAGATCGGATTAGGGACTTACTCAAGATTATTTTTGGTGCCAAAAAAGACCGGGGACTTGAGGCCCATTTTGGATCTCAGCATCCTAAATCGATTTGTCAAAAAGTCCAAGTTCCAAATGGTCACCTTACAATCCATTCTCCCACTGCTGGAAGAAGGTGTTTGGATGTGCTCCATAGATCTCAAGGATGCCTATTATCACATCCTGATAGACCAGGCATCCAGGAGACATTTGCGCTTCAGCCTGGGAGACAGTCATTTTCAGTTCTGCGCACTGCCCTTTGGTCTCACCACAGCCCTCAGGGTGTTCACCAAATGTTTGGCGGTCGTGACTGCTCACCTGAGGAGTCTAGGATTCCAGGTGTTTCCGTATCTGGACGACTGGCTCCTAACTGCCACCTCCAGGAGTCTACTATTGCAGAACCTACAAGCCACCATATCACTAGGCACTTCCCTTGGAATCACCTTCAATTGGCCAAAGTCTGTGTTGCTGCCATCTCAGTGCATAAGGTTCATCGGAGTAGAGATAGACTCAAACCAAATGCGGGTCTATCTTCCTACAGAAAGGATACAGACTATACAGGCTCAAGTCCGAGCCTTGCTTCTCAGATCCAAAGCTCCAGCCAGGATGGTCCTGTAGCTATTAGGCTCTATGTCGGCCACTGTTCTCCTAGTCCCTTTAGCAAGATTGCATATGAGAATTCTCCAGTGGTTCCTATCGACACAGTGGTCCTTTCAGGATCTCCCCCTCAGTCACCTCATACGGATCACGGAAACCTGCAAACGGGACCTTCACTGGTGGCTGGTGCCCTCCAATCTAGATCAGGGACGACCTTTTGTTCCACCTCCTCCTATGGCCACATTGACGACGGACGCCTGCCAGACGGGGTGGGGGGGGGCATTACCTGGGCAGGTCAGTCCAAGGCAATTGGCATCCCGATGAGAGTCTCCTTCATATCAACATTCTAGAAATGAGGGTGGTGTTTCTGTCTCTACAAGCCCTCCACGATTACCTCCCTCAGGGCGTAATTGCCATTCTCTCCGACAACATGTCAGTAGTCTGGTATCTGAACAAACAGGGAGGGACCAGATCCTACCCCCTTTGCAGAGAGGCCATGAGAGTTTGGGAATGGGCAGTGGCGACCAAACGTTTTCTGGTAGCGACTCATATCCCTGGGAAATCCAACGTGATAGCCGACAGACTAAGCAGAACTATTCTGTCTCCTCACGAGTGGTCTCTGAACGATGCAGTGACAACTCAGATCTTCAGCAGATGGGGAACTCCTTGTTGCGACCTTTTCGCAACCCCGCTGAACGCGAAGTGCAGAAAGTTCTTCTCTCTCATTCCAGCTCCGGGGGAGAGTCCTATGGACGCATTAGCCCATCCTTGGCCTACTGGCTTGCTATGCGCCTTCCCTCCAGTTCCCCTCCTTCCCAGAGTGATCCAAAAGGCGTCTCACTTGGGGAGCTAAATGATTTTAGTTGCCCCTTACTGGCCTCGTCAGGTATGGTTCCCCTATCTTCGGAAATATGCACTGGACGGTCCATGGTTCCTGGATCAGATCCCAGACCTATTAATTCATCAGTCGGGACAACTCCATCAGTCCCTTCACACTTTGAAGTTAACAGCTTGGCTCCTCCTCTTCCGACTATAGTCAGGAATCATACTTTAGACCCGGAAGTCATACATATCTTATCCTCGGCCCACAAGTCTGCCACTAAGAAATTGTATACTAGCAAATGGAAGAGATTTGCTATTTGGGCTCAACTCCGGGGTCTGGATCCAATCACTGTTCCGGTATCAGAAGTCCTGAAATTTCTAACTTCCCTATTCAATCAAGGTTCTTCAGTTTCTACCATCAAGGTCCAATTGGCAGCTATTTCCAATTTTCATGAATCTATAAACCCACCTTTAATGAGCAACAGATTGTGTAAAACCTTCATGAAAGGTGCTGCGCTTTTACGACCTCCGATTTCTCATCCTGCTCCTCCGTGGGATCTCGATGTGGTATTACGTGCCTTAACCTCCTACCCCTTCGAACCGGCATCAACATGTGATTTGAAATTTCTTTCTTGGAAAACTGCCTTTCTGGTCGAGATTACTTCTGCCAGAAGGGTTTCAGAGCTTCAAGCTCTATCTGTCAAACCACCGTACCTGGTTTTTCATAAAGATAGAGTATTCCTCAGGCCTAATCCATCTTTTGTCCCTAAAGTTTGTTCCAGTTTTTGCCTGCAACAGTCATTAGAACTTCCAGTTTTCTTCCCAAAGTACTCAAACAAAGCAGAGTACATCTTCCACACATTGGATGTTCACAGGCAATTGCGTTTTTATTTAGACAGGACCCAACAAACATGGAAAACAGATCAATTGTTTGTGTCCTTTTCGGATAATAAATTGGGCAAAGCCGTCACAAAGGTCACTATTGCCAAATGGATCAGGGACTGTATTAGTCAGGCTTATTCCTCTTCTAATAAAGAGCTTACAACCTCTGTCAAAGCTCACTCTACAAGAGCTATGGCTACTTCAATAGCATTCCATTCTAAGCTTGCCATTAGCGACATTTGTGCTGCGGCTACGTGGTCTTCCCCGCACACCTTCATTTCCCACTACAAATTGGATGTGGCATCTCGGGGGTGAGCTTCATTTGGTTCCACAGTTCTCAGGAGTGTTTTCCAGTGAGCCACCCAGGAATTAGGTGCTAGGGACGCTGTCCCATCAGTACAGAATGTAGGCGAGATAGGATCACATAACATCTTTTAGTTATGTACTTACCATAACTTTAGATGTTTGGGATCCATCTCGCCTACATTCCTAATAACCCACCCTCCTTCCCCCTGCCTTGGAGATCAGAAGAGATCGGACGGTCCGAGTTCTATTGTTTCATCTTGAAACACCTGGCAATGTTATATAAACAGTTATGTATGTGTGCATGAGTGCGGACAAACAAGATCTGGGGAAGTGGTGGTGGTGCATCCTGGGATAGTGAATAGCTCAGCCAATAAGAGGCTTCGCTCTATAGCAAAGCGTGCCGAGTCGGAGCCGAGGATCGGCTCCGAGCCCATCAGTACAGAATGTAGGCGAGATGGATCCCAAACATCTAAAGTTATGGTAAGTACATAACTAAAAGTTACACTACTTTGCCCTTCTCTCCCTTGCACAAATGTCACTACCTCATAACATCATACACTCTATCAAATTAACAACAATATCCTATGTATCAATGGAGTGGCAAGGGATCACAAGTAGATTGCAACCTTAACTTTTAACCACCATGTGTCTACTGTAGTAAGCAAGGCTTTCTACATAGCACACTTGAGTAGCAAAGGCATCGCCTCCAGAGCAAAGGAGGTTATAACCCCCCCCTGTACTCATCACTAGGGTCTATATTAAAAAATCGAACTGAACTAATGTCGAACGGCCAGAATATCGAAATGGCCATTCAAATAACTTGGTTTTGTGGGGGGCACCCCTCACTAATTATATATACCAACTCTGAGATCGCACTACAGTGAGAAAAGGGCAAAATTCCTGATCCTCACTGTACCTCAATCTCACAAACCAGAACTCGATAAACGGCCATTTCGACATTCCGGCCGTTCAACATTAGTTCAGTTCGATTTTTTAATATAGACCCCATCACTATTCAGACCCATAATTAAGTCTTAACACCCCTTTTGGCATGTACTGTATAAAGCACCTGCAGCAACTGGAGAGACAGTGGTTTCTAACAAAGAAGATCAAGGGACTTTAGCACTTGCCTTACACAGACCGACTAAAGTCCCTGTCACTATACTCTGTATTGTATAGACTTCTTAGGGGAGACTTATGCCTGGCTTACAGAGCAACCTCTGACCCAAACATAATGAACAGGCTGTGCATTCATAAATCAAACGAGACTAGAGCTACCTGTTCCAGGGATATAAATATGGCCTGCAACATGAATATGATGTGCTGACTGGACAGATGTGTCTCCCAGGGCTACCACGTCTTTGGAATAGGCTGCCAATTCATATGTAGCAGAGCACCTTTATGACACTATTCAAAAGGACCATATATAAGTGGATGGGGTGCCATAAATTCTTACCAGAGATATTGCCTACAACCCTCCTGAATATGGGCAGTCATTACTAAATACAGCCCCTGGGTATTGAGTAGAGTATCTCTGGTATTGCATTGCGATGAACTGGCTAGGCTTGAAATGACCTTTGGGGTTGATAGCCTAGCAACCTTCAACGATCCCATATACCAAAGTCATTCTAAATTTGCAGGATCACATCTAATTTGTTCTCAAACTTTTGTACCACCCCTTGTAAATTTAGAAATTTTGAGTTAATAGCACCAGTAAGAGTACCTAATAAGGAAGTTTTCCCTAATAAGTTTTTCCTTTGTCCATAATTCCAAGGTAAAAGTTGAAAGGCATGACACAAATATACACAGGCAGATTGTGCTAACACATATGCATCTGTTTACCGCATTAGAGGAGTGGGCCAATTTTTCACTTTTTTCAGGCTCCAGCTTCTTACAGAAAAGGTGACAATATTGCCACTTTAGAGTCCATTTTACATTACACTTCCACCACCCTCCCTCAGGAGACAATTATCCTGAGGGACTTCAACAGTGATTGGACCTCTATCATGGCACCCCTTCGAAGTACCACTTAAACCTATTTAACTTCACACAACTTATCCAAACCCCCACCCATATAGACAAATCCACCAAAAGGGAATCCATATTAGTTTGGATCATAACCAACAAGCCTTCATCTGCCAATATATCTGGTACGTTACCCGACTCCCTCAGTGATCACCTACCCACATTCATACTAAGACAGCACACAAAACCCATAAACCCCCTATCCTACTTTCTGTCCGTAGTTCAAAAAATTTCATACCAGACCAATTCATCAACAACTTAAAAAAAAAATAAATTGGTCACCTCTTAACACTGTACCATTAGAGGAAGTGTATGCCCGGATATGTCATTAGTTGTAAAATAATCAAATAAATAAAACCCTGACTTCACATGGAACCTGTCTGCTTGTTAATTTATTTTGTAAAATAAATGAAATCACAGTTTCACATGGAATGTGTCTGTCTGTTTGTTTACGTATGTGTATGTATGTATGTATGTGGGCATGTAACTTAAAATTGTACTGGCTAGTTCTACTTATAAAAAAAATGCCTGAATAGTTAATGTGAATATACATCCAAAAATATTCCTTTCTTGTGGATCTGTGGCATTTTGGTTACAACTGAAAGCATACCTCTCAAACTGTAAGTATAGAGAGAAAAGTCTTGACAGAAATATTTAATTGGCTGAAGTACCATATTTGCCCGAAAATAAGTCCAGGTCTTATACTCTTTCCCCTGCCGAAATACACACGAAGGCTTATTATCAGGGGATGCCTTATTTACCCCTCCCGTACAACAATCTACATTTACTCATTTATTCATGTACAAAAGTCGACATTTATTCATGTACATAAATTGACACTTATTTGGTACTTAACAGTTGTGTGAGAATTCTACATAAACAGTGCAGCAAACATTTCAACTTCAGAATATCTACACCTTGGCTTTCACAGTGCAATATTTCATGCTTCACTCAGTACATGTGTATTGGAGTAAGGGCATAAAACTGAACGTAGAAGGAATCTATTCTCTTGCCCCGATAACAGAAACAGTTATTCAAATACAGTCATGTCATCTTCATCTGGAACACTGCCATAAGTCTCCAACCCCTGAATTCCGGCCTGGATTTCTTGCGACTCCACTTCTTGTAGAACCATTGGCCCTAATCTGTCATGCCTAGCAATAGAGCTCTCCTTAAATGAGCACTGCTTGTCCAAGTAGCCTGCTCGTAGTGCACACAACTGTCAATGATTTTATCCCATGAATTTTTCACCCAACGCATGACCTCTTGCAGGCTAGGCTTCACAAAGTTTCCATGCTGATTTCTCTCCATTCTATTTTCAGTGTAGTCATTGAGTTCCATGCGCAAATGGTCCTTGAATGGCTTGTTTATTGCAATATGAAGAGTCTGGAGATAGGCAGTCATTCCTGCTGGAATCATTATTTGATCTATTCTTCTCCTGCAGGAATCATTATTTGATCTATTCTTTTTCTTCATGTCTTTAGTGCGGTGAGTGCTGGCTGAATCCTAGACTAGCAGGCCTCTTTCGCCACCTCGGAAAACAAGTGGCAGCATTACATCGACCCACTTTCTTATAACTGCTTGTGTAGACCAGGCTTTTTCGGTTTCAAGAACGCAAATGCCTGAAACACATTCAATCTTATCTTTATTGCCCTTACTGATGATTAGAGGTGGGATTTTCTTTCCATCTAGATGAATTGCCAAAATACAGGTAACACGTGCACTCTCGTAACCAGTGGAGGGAATGTAGATTGGCGAGGCACCCCTCTGATCAATTGTTGTTTGAGATCCTTGGCCCATAAACACTGCAGTTTAATCCATAGCAATCATGTTGGAGAGTTGGTATTTAGAAAAGTCAATACCATCAACAAAGGACTTGAATGCAAGTGCACGTTTAATAACTTCAGTATCTTCCAGCTTGAACAGTGTTTTTGATCTTCTTAGAGACAGTTCATATCACTGAAGGAAGCCATCCAGCCAATGTTGTGATGCTTTGAATCTTTCTGGGGATATTTCTAACTGTGGTGCCATTGCAAGGGCGAATGCTTGAACATCTGTCCTGTGCACAACCAAAACCTTTGCTCTCCTGTTAGCAATCCATTCACAGATGATGTCTTCGAGCTCAGGAAAAAAATGGTTGCCGACCTGATCCACACTTGCACTTCTTAGCATTTCCTACGTCGACCTGTTGACTGAGGTAATCGTATGCTGCACACCATTTTTGGACCATTCGGATATCTAACTTCTTCTCTTTGCAGAAAGCCATCAGATTCTTTCTTGTACTCGACAGAATAGCTCTTTCTTTTTGGACTCATCTTGTCTGGGGGGGTGGTTAATTGAAGACTTGCGAGACTGGAGTGGTGGTAAAAAATGGCGACGGTTAGAAGACACAACCACAGCCGTTCATTATCAAGTGCATGCGGTTTACGTGCATTGTCTGTACTTTGACCAATCAGAGTACACCTACCAGTGTTTATGGGCCAAAGATCTCAACCGTCAAGTTTATAATTAAACACGTCCATCGTGTGCTGTTGATCTTAACTGTGGCTTATTTTTGGGATAGGGCTTATATCATGACCACCCTGGAAAACCATGTTAGGCCTTATTCTCTGGTTAGGTCTTATTTAGGAAGAAAGACGGTAGTTACCAAAGTCCAAGATAAAAGAGCAGTGAATAGTACCTTTACTCAAAAGTGTTAACAAGAACAATAAGTTATAAGCAGAAGACAGAATCCACATGGGTCTCAGATAATCAGTTACTCCCCAGCAGATACCTCTGTCTTTTAATTTCCAACTAACACTAAAGAACAGGTCCCCACCACACTCTCCACATCTAGAAAATGCTGCATCACTGGGTCAGGCCCTAGTGATATTCATGGATGCCTTCTACATAGCTTAAAACATGACCTGTCAGGCCCACTAGAATCTCTGTTCACCCACAGCCTCCAGACAGGCTTCGTCTCTATGGAATGGAGGACTGCAACTGTCATCCTATTACACAAAGGTGGACCACCAACAGACCCAGGGAACTACAGACCCAAAAGTTTGTCTAATCATACATCCATGGACATGCTTAAAATTATCATGTACCTGATGCACACAGACACAGGAAATCTTAAGAAAAACTGGACCTATCCTTGTTTGGTTTTGTCAAGGGCAGTTAAGGCCTACCAAACCTGGTGAACTTCTTCAAGAAGGCCACTATAACCATGGATGAGGGCAAAATAGTGCATACTCCCTACCTCAACCTGGCACATTCATTTGACATGATACCTCACTTGGGTATTTCAGAGAATCTCACTAATGTAGACACAGATTCCTATGTCACCCAATGGATAGCCAAATGGCTCACATATAGGACACATTAAGTTAAGGTGGGAGAATCTACCTCCACCAGTAAGCCTGTTACAACTGGTGCCCCACGGGGCTCTTATTGGGACCTCTTCTGTTTGGAATATACTTCTCTGAAGTCAAGGTAAATGTAGAGGGCCTTTGGCTGACCAGATTGGCTGCTGGGTGCAATCAGTGAATCCCTCATTGATGTAGATACCCTTGAGGAGGTTCTGACAGACAAATAACTGGTGCCAAACCATGGCCTAAAACTCATTAATGAGCACAAAAATGCATTATTATACCTTTTGGGAAAATAATCAACCCTGCAAATTACAACATTCATAACTCTCAAGATTAGAGAGTCCCAGTGATAAGGGACTTGGGCACTCTTGTTGACAGTAATTTGAACTTTGACCACCATGTGCCATAGTGGTGAGAAAATCCTTCTATCTGGTACAATAAGCAAGGGTAAGGCATCCAGATCTAAGATCATAGCCCCACTATACTCGGCTCTCATTAGACCAATAATTGAGTACAATGCACCCTTCAGCATGTACCTAACCAGGCATTGCCAGCAGCTACAGTAGCAACACAAGTTCCTCACTAAAAGAATACAGGATGTAAATAATATGTCCTATGTGGACCACATCAAGGCCCTGTCCCTGTAGTGAGTCTCCTACACACTACTGTGAGGTGATCTGTATCTATCCTACAAGGCTTTCATCCATCCAGTCCTTTATTAATATGCTATACATTCAGAAAGCAAACAACATTCAAATTACCTGACCTAAGGAGCTAAACCTTGTCTGTGACATAAGCAAAACATGTTGGAGGAACCAATGTGTCTCACAGATTACCCTTCTCTGGAATAGACTTCCCATTCATATGAAACACCACTCTTCTGTAATCCTATTCAAATGCATTTTGGACCAATAGATGGGAAATTGTAAATTCATCCCTGGCTTGTCACTTGTGGCCTTTATGAACAGGAGCAGCTTGTAGATACCCTAAGGCACAGGCACAGACTGGACAGCTCCAAAGAGTTACTCCAAGTTCAGATTACTGTGAGTAAGACCACCATTCTAATCATAGCTAGTTATAGATTCTCCTCCATGAATCATGATGTGCTCAAGGCCTTCTTGACCAAACTAGGGTCAATCCAAATACAGCCAAACACTCTGATCAAGGGGGATTTTGGTTATCCCACCAACATCTGGGAAATCTACTCCAGCCCTAACTCACTTGCACAAAAGTTCCTTGACTTTGTTAACTCAAATGCCCTGGAACAGATTGTTCAAAACCCAACAAGAGGAACAAACATACTAGATCTGGTCCTCACTAACATGACAAACAGATACACCACTAAAACCATAGGACCCTCATTAGTTAAATCTGACCACAAATCAGTCTCCTTCGAACTGGCAATAGCATCAGAACTCACAAAGGGCAAAGTCAGACTAAAAGCTTCACCAAGGCAAACTATACTCTCCTAGGGGAAGGTATACATGCATTCCAAGCACCACCCCCAGCTGTATGTGGCAACTACACCAAAGCTTACTCTGAAGCCCTGTACAATCACTTGTATAAGTGTATAGACTAGGCTGTTCCAGACAGAATCAAAGCTAGAGCCCCAAGAAAAAAACAAGCCACCCTGGTGGATATCCAGCATCAACAAACTTTGCAACAAATGCAAAAATTGCTTTCTAAGAAAAATAAGGCGAGGCCCCCAACAATGGAAAAGCACCCTCCTCAGCCTCAACAGGCAAATACATGTCAAATTCTCTAAGGATAACTTTGAGAAAAACTTAGCAGTCACATCCAAAGATAACCATTAGGCCTTTTACAGCTATGTACGTAGCCTAAAAGGTAAACCCAAGAGTGTGCCAAGCTAGTGACTAACTCTAACTCACACGTAACACTTACTCCAAAATTCAAGTCACCTATAGCAAATCATGACGGTCATTTATAATCCCACTGTCACCAATGACAAAAGCAAAATTCTTAAATAGTAATTTAATAACAAAGGGTGCACTAACCTCTTGTCCAACCTTCCCTTATGACTGAGAGTTCTACAACTGAGCAGAATTATGTAGAAAGTGACATATGTTTTTCATAAACCACATACCCAATCCCAAACAATTAAGCCAAGCCTCGTCTCTCCACATGATGCACATAGACAATATGTAACTTTACTACTTTGTAATGAATGCAAGAATAGATTATCCTGGTTAACACATTCAGATAAATACACTGAAATGCATGACATTTAAAACAGCTCAGCATTTAAATCTGCCATTCACTGAAATGAAAGTTAATACCAAGCCAGAAACTAATGCAGTTAGGCACCTCGTCTTGTTGAATATGACCATTTTCACGTCTGCTGGCACTCATTGTGTAATCCAGTATGTCCAAGATCAAAAACAGTTAACAGATAGCCAAGGATGACAGTAGCAATTTTAGAATAATTCACATGCAAACCAATTGACTCAGGCTTCTCTTACCACAAACTGAGAATTGTGTCACTATTTTTTATATATTTAGTCAATGTTTTAGTTAATGTGACAGACTTTAAGAAACTGAATTTTCATTGGAGATTGATATCTGCTGCAAATGTTAATAAAGCTACATATACCTATTTATAGGCTTGTAACACACTTGGAACACAAGTGAAAAATTAATTTCAGTGAAAATCTGGGGAGCTACAAATAGCTGGCCAAGAGGAGAGTTGATAAACTGAGGTTGGCATGAGAGGAAAAACATTCATTTTAATTGTGTGCTACCCCTGCAAGAACCAAAACCTCTAAATGTATGAGCTGGGTTAAGCTTAAAGAAACTGGCATCTCAACATGGCCTGGAATACAAAAGTAAAAAATACATTAAAGTATTTAGACTGATATATTTTTTGTATTGTCTTGAAATGCACTCACCATTGCACATATTGTCCATAAAAATATTCTTCTTAACACACTGTAAACAATTTCAGCCTTCAGTGCAGACAAAACAGCATGTACTCCCCCCGACGCTTCCACATACTGTAACTCCATGCAGGTCACCCAAGAGTCAACAGGAAAGCAGATCTAAGCATGTTATGCCCACTAACTCTACTTCTATACAAGCATGTGACTTAGCTGTATGTCATAGGCTAATAAGAGTTGCAAATCAATTGAGCTGCAAGGACATTTCAGCTTAAGCCACCCACCTTAAGCCTTTCCTCCCTTTTCAAGAAGGGCCAGGCCATTCATATCAGTGATGAATTTATGAATACCCAACCATTTATCCTTTTGAAAGAAAGACAGTGTGTCAACGTGGACAAATAGTTTGTTCTAGAGAGGTTGGTAAGCACTGTGTCATAAATCTATACTTCCACCATGTGCATTTATTTGTTGGAGTGGATTTATATCTTTGGTCACATGATAACCCTGCCCCTAGCTGTAACCTGCAACAAAAAAAGCTGTTCTCAACACTACCACTACAGACAGTTTTGACTCTCATCACAAAAGTACATTTCAACACACACACACACACACACACACACACACACACACACACACACACACACACACACACACACACACACACACACGCACTGCAGATAGCACTGTTGTCTCACAGATGGGGTTCCTCTGTTCAATTCTCATATGGGGTGCTTTCTGTGCCAAGTCTGCATGTCCTCCCTTTGTTTGCATGGTTTTCCATCCACATTCCAAAGAGATGCAGTGAATGGATTGGCCAAGTTAAGTTGGCCATAGGTGATAGTGTGTGCATGAATATGTGCTATGGAAGAACAGACATGGCAGTGGTAGTCACCCAGTGGTATGAACGTTGGCTCTAAATGATGATCATTGTTGAAGTGACAGTCAAACCCCATGTGGAAAAATAAGAAAAGGGGTTGTGGAAGGATGGATAAATATACACACAAACACTAATATATATATATATATATATATATATATATATATTTAAAAAAAAAAATATATATATATATATATATATATATATATATATATATATATATATATATAGATATAGATATAGATATATCTATATATATATAGAGAGAGACAGGTAGGTCGATACTCCCACAAGAGGTGATAATATCTTGGACTTGGTATTAACCATCATGAGTAACCACTGCAGCACTCCTATAGTATCATCATCCCTGGTAAAATCTGACCATAAAGAGGCCACTTTCTAAGTCAACATCTCCCCTGACCCCTCTCTAGTTAGGGTCAGACAAAAAATATTCTCCAAAGCTGATTACAACCTCCTGAGGGATGGTATAAACAGCTTCACAGCCCCCTCCTCCTCTGTTGGAACTGGCACTAATGTCCAAATCTACACCAAAGTACTATGCGAGCACTTATATAGATGCATGGAATCAGGAATACCTGACGAGACAAAATCATCCTCCGCAAGGAAGAGTAAACCTGTCTGGTGGACATCTGCAGTAAATAAACTGTATAACAAAAGGGAAAAAAATTGCTGTCCAGAACCAAGAATGAGCAGGTGCCCAATTGGAAGCAATCTCTTCTTAGTCTGAACAAGCAAGTAAGAGCACTAGTGAATTCCTCTAAAGCCAACTTCGAGTCCAGATTGGCCATATCTACTAGAGACAATCATAAGGCCTTTTTTACATATGTCCACAATCACAAAGGAAGGACCCAGATCTGTTCAGAACTGGTGGTCAAGGACACCACCTACACAAATGCTGTAGATATAGCCAACCTGCTGGCTGACAGATTCAGTAAAAACTTGACCCCTCTGTCCCCCCATCAGTAAATCAGGACATCCCCAGTATCTGCCCCCCTCCCCTTATTTCTATGGAACAGGTCATCACTGCCCTCTCAAAGGCAAAAAATAAAGCCTTCATGGGACCCAATAACATCCAAGGCTGCATCCTACATGAACTCGGAAATTAACTTGCACCACCATTAGGCACTCTATTCAACCAAAGTACCAGCTTTGTCCCAGCCAAGTGTAGGACAGCCACTGTCATCCCTTTACACAAAGGTGGAGCGTCTGCCAAGCCAGGAAATTATAGACCCATCAACCTAACTAGCCTGATCTGCAAGGCCATGGAATGGATTATCATGGACCTCATTAACAGGGACATTGGCAACCTCCAAACACTTGGCCCCATACAGTTTGGCTTTGCCAAGGTGCTGTCATGTCTGTTAAATCTGGTCAACTTCTTTGAGACGGTCACCAAAGCCATGGACGAGGGGAAGACAGTGCACACTAAATACCTTGACCTGGACAAGGCCTTCAACACTATTCCCCACTCAGGCATTGTAGACAACTCTCTCAACTAGGTATCAAGCCGTATGTTATCAGATGGCTAGCAAACTTGGCTCACTGATAGAACCCATCTAATCAAAATAGGGGAAGCCACCTTAAGCAGTAGACCCATAACAAGTGGCGTACCCCAAGGATTGGTCTTGGGGCCTCTGTTATTTGGGATATACTTCTCTGAGGTGCAGGCCAAAACCAGTGGATTATGGCTGACCAAGTTTGCAGATGACTGCAAGTTGGGCACGGTCATCAATTGCTCAATTGATGTGGACGTCCTCCAAGAGGGTCTCACCCAAACAAATGACTGGTGCCAGAAACATGACCTCAAGCTGAATACCAAAAAATACATTATCGTCCCCTTTGGGGAGAGTGATGCCCCCACATATCACATTAATAACAACGTCCTAAGCATGCAGTCAATCATGAGGGATTTGGGCACCCAGGTTGATAGCAACCTGACATTTGACTACCATGTTGCTTCCATTGTACAGAAAGCTTTCTATATGGCGCACCTCATAAGTAAGGGGTATCTCCTCCAGGGACAAGGAGGTCATAACATCCCTGTACTCTTCCCTTATAGGGCTAGTTATTGAGTACAATTATCCCTTTGCCATGTACCTCACAAAACATGTGCAGCAGCTGGAGAGACCACAGAGGTTCCTCACCAGAAGAATCCAGGGCCTCAAACATCTACCCTACACAGATAGGCTAAAAGCCTTGTCCCTCTACTCAGTTTCATACAGATTCCTCAGAGGTGACCTCTGTCTGGCATACAAAGCAATCTCAGCCCCCACCTTGATGGGACTGCTGCATATCTGCAAGTCAAGCTCCACTCGAGTAACACATAGGCGCCACCTCAAACTGGTCTGTGACATCAATAGGACTTGTTGGTGGGACAGATTTGTGTCCCAGAGACTCCCCCATCTGTGGAATAGACTCCCTCGCCACATCAAGCAGAGTACCTCATTATCCCTTTTCAAGCACAACCTGGATTACTGTATGGGAAACAGAAAATACACCCCTGAGATTCAACCTGTGTCTCTGCTGGACAGGAGCTTTGGGTGCTGACTTGTCTAAAAATGGGCTAAATTCTTAGCTAGGCTTATAAGGGCCTCAAGGCCAAAAGCCTAGTAACTTCCTATGATCCTATATATATATATATATATATATATATATATATATATATATATATATACACACACACACACACACATATGTGTGTGTATATAGTGGAAGTGGAATTTGCTTGTCACACCCTTGCCTGCTGCTATAGCCTCACAGTCTGCAAGGAGAAGACAAAACACAAAGAAGAACATACATAGGAGCACACAAAACAATAACCTGAATGATGTGCTGAAACAATTAAGCAATTAGCATACCAGGTGTTTCCAAATTAATTACGCATTCAGTCTGTTTGGATGAAGTATGTTAACTAATACAAAGAATAAAGTTTTTTTTTGTGTTAAGAGACTAACTTGATATCCCCATCACATCGCTTTGATTTCACATTGTCAAATAACAGGGCAATATGTTAAGAGGTACATGAATTCTCCTGACACAAATATTGTGCAACAGATCTATGAATGTCTTTTTCCCTGGTGATATTCCACCAATGATGATTAAGTATAACACTGACTTTTCTCTAAAGTCTCATCTAAATAACCTTTGTTAAACTAGAAAAGCAAACTATAAAGTATATTTTATTTTATGGTATTTAACATTTGTTTACTGGGAAAGTCCGTTTTGCTAGGAAATTGACTGATGGCATTCCAGAGTGGGTAGGCATAAGAACAGTGTGGACCTGGTCTGAATTTTAGCGTAAGGGTTGGATTACTGAAAATGTCATGAGAATATCATAAAGAGGGAGGATGCTGAGGCTTTGGTCTGAGGAAGAAACTGATTTTAGAAATGTGATAATGCCCCTTTAATTCAAATTTGAACCTTATGTTGGGAAATAGAAAATTTACTCAACTTCTCTCCCTACTAAACTAATGGATTGATATTGCCACAAAATTAAAAATTCTACTCTTGAGGCTCTCAAAATATCTGTGGTATTAACTTCAGTTCAACATGAGTAGGAGTATTGGAATCTTGTTTAAAGAGGGAGGGAAAGTGAAAGATCAAATGGGAAAGGACATTTGACTAATCCTAAAATGGTGACTTGAAAGGGCAGATGGCCTAGTACAATCCTATGATCCTGTGATAAACCATAAAGGTTCAAAACGGAGATACAGTCATGTAGAATCTTAATCAGTTGTTTAATGATTTACTCTATCAGTGGACTGGGCCTAGTTTTCCCATTTTCAGTTAAAAACAAGTAACATGACCAAAAGAATTATCAGTGTTTTACAAACGCAGTTTACAAACTAAAAACGTAATACAAATTAGACAGAATGAACAATCATAAAAAAACACTTTCATAAAACATGCCATAAATAGGATTAGATAAAAATAAAATAATCGGTGAGGGAGATTCATAAGTGTGATGCATGCTGCATAAGGCAAATTCATAGGGATCAGCAATTAAAGCCATATGCATACACATCTATAAAATTATAAATATTTATATCAGTGCAAAATGCAAGTATGTTGAAGATTCTAATCTTGAAACTAAAATATAAGAACAATCAGTGCTGTTTAGTTAAAATGACATGTAATATTCACTATCACAGTGCTTTAGAACAGTTTACTATTAAATGTCCGAAGTGCCTCTGCTCGACCTGCATGTGGTGGAAAGGCACTTCTCAAATTGTCTGAATGCTCTCAAATTGTCTGAATGCTGAACCAAAATACATCAACTACACTGCAGCGAATGGGTAGTATAGTTTGAGTATCTGAGTTTGGCACTGAGAATGGAGATAGTGGTTCAGTGAGGAACAGGGAATTAACCCATTTTCTCACTGTAGTGTGATCTTGGAGTTGGTATATTTAAATTGCAGGGGGTGTGGGTGGTGCAGGGGGCATAGCCTCCCTGAAAAATATCACAGTTAATGTACTGTTGACTGTAGACTGTAATAGTATGTTAAGGTGCATAGCGTAGGTGACTGATGTCACCTCGCGCTATGCCAAATACATTGAACTACAGATGTCAGTGTTTTTATTTTTTCCATGGCCGCTGTTTCAACATTCCAAATTCAGCATTTCGGGTTGACCATTGTGACCGGTCGCTGAATGAAGTTTTGGAATTTCAATAGTAAACCCTATAGAACACTGTGGTATTATCAGTTTCACTCCACAGGCATCACCAACATCCTAGCAAAGAAATTTCGCTCCAATGTCAGGACTCCAGCAAAGCTACTAGTATTCTAGATTTAAACGGGTGACTTACATGATACTCTGTGATCAAAGTGAATCAGCCTTGAGTACAATGAAGAACTCTACTTCCACATGTCTGAATAAGTAACTAGTAGTTTTTTCCCCATTGTTCTATATATTTACTTCCCTTTACAATTTAATCTCTGTACAGTTTTTGTTTCTAAAGCATGGCAATGAAACAAAGTACTCACTGTCACTATGGAAACATAACATCATAACTTACAGCTTTGGAGTGACTGACTGGCCCCAAAACATGTTGGCTAGATTAGATAGGAAAACAAGAAGGATTATTTATGCTCACCAAATGATCTACAAAATCAGTGCATACCAAGCTTATATATTTCCTGTTCCATAGGAGGTATGGGCCTCCTTGAAATTGATTACATGTATAGATCTCCAGTTGTGGGACTCCACACATCTGTTGACCTCACAAGTTCCAAACGTAGTGAAAGTTTTGAAACATGAGGAGAATAAATCTAAGATGACTTCTCTGTAATTTAGCAGAAGCATAGAAGCATATCAAAATGAAACAGGAATGGAAATCAAACCAGAAGTAGATAAAAATCAGGCAGGAACTGAATGTACCAAAAAACAAAAAAGAAAGACTATAAGGTGAAGGATCAGATGAGAGGGCAAGAAATGTGGGAAATGCGTAAATATAGTAGCAAGTATAGCAAACTTCTGGAAGAGCCTCATGCTGATCAAGAACAAATGCAGGAATGGTTAAGGAGAGGCAAATTCAAACCAAGAAATGAAATTTAATATCGATGGCCCAGGATAGTGGGTTGCGTACACGCTGGGTTACAAAATCCATTGAACATGTGGGAGAAACAGACAAATGTAGGTTTTGTAAAACCGAACTGGAAACAGTAGCACACCCTGTTGCTGGTTGTGATATAGTTGTGATACACTAATGGCAAGACTGTATACTGAAAGGAATAATAATGTGGCAAGATTGTCACACTGGTGATTGTGCAAACATTATGGCAGCAAAGTGGCTGAAAAAACACTGGAAACATGAACCACAAAGCATCATAGAAAATGATGAAGTTTATACCACATGGGATCACCCATTACAAACAGTTCAAAAGATAAATTCTACAAAACGAAATATAGTGGTCCAAGAAAAGAAGACAAAAGTAGCACTAATCATTGAAATCACCCACACCCAGTGACTACAGTGTGTTGCGTATAGAGAGACACAAAGTCATAAAATATCAGGATTTGCAGGCAGAAATGAGAACAATGTGGAAGAAAGATACCGAGGCAGTTCCAATAGTAGTAGGAGAAATGGGTCTTATAAAAAGGACTCTACAGTCATATTTAGATATGTTACCAATCCATGTAACCCTGTATGAATAGCAGGAGTAGTCATTACTGGGCACATTGCAGGTACTGCGAAGAGCATTCCTGGCTGACATCAAAGATTGAAACAATACTAATTTCATAAACTTTAATCATACTTTGACTTGGAAATGGGGTCCATACCCATCGTGGTATTAGAAACACGAAAGACTTGGAGAAATTAAAAAAGTGTGGACAATTACCTATTCATACCTTTCATATCTTTACTCTTCCTTCTTCACTCACTTGCTTACTTCTATCAATTTCTCTCCCTTGGCTTTCCATCTTAATATACAGTAAGCCTGCTCTTCCCTCATTTTTATGTCAATTCCTGTTTGTGTTACACTAATTTACCTTTAATTTCTCTATAAACTGGCTAAAATGTCTTTAACTATATTAAAACATCATATAACTTGCATCTCTTATTAACCTATATCTTCATACTCTGTATAATTTGGTTTAATTGTTTAAACTGTATTTATTGTTTGTATTATTGTTTAACACTGTAAAATTCTTACTCTTAAAATGTTTTGTAATTCTTTTCAGATTTTCTTCCCAGGCCACCACTGAAAATGGGCTCCTACTCAATTGGACTTATCCAGTAATCAAATGCCAATAAATAAATAAAACATCTACAATTAAATAATGCAAGAACAGCAAACAGACCAACAAAAACGTCTTGATAAATTTATCTGCCATCCTGTTGCTCAACAATGTTATTTGTCAGTAAAACTGATAAATAATAACCCATGGTATGGCAACACTAGAAAGCATACTTCTCTGAACCTCTCAGAACAAGAAATCTGAACAAAGCTGAAATTAATGACTAGAGCCGGATAACCCCCCCCCCCCCCCAAAAAAAATGTGATGGATGTTAAATATTGCTTTTATAAACTTACAAAGTTGCTAGAATAACAGGTCTTGTGTTAAAATGCACTTTCTAACACTGAAATGCATGCCCTTAATTAGTTACTGCAATAGACCGTGATTTTCCAGAAAACACAAATCTAGTGAGGTAAATACCAAAATTATAAGTAAAAAATCTGGATGTTCTGAGAAAATCTGGACAGTTGGGGCATGTGCTGGAAAGCAAAAAAGTGTCTTTTAAAAATCGGAAGAATGGGACTTCTGCATGTGCACATAACACAAACTGAAGATAATCACCAAGATCTGTAGGACTGAGCTAATAATCTGTAACTGCTGATTCACCAAGCAGCTATCCACATGTCTAAAAGACTGGTTATTGTCCTTCATAAAAATGCACGTCCTGACTGATTTACAGTAAATAATCTGATCAGATTGCCGGTTCCGTAAATAAACGGTCAGATTGCCGGTTCCGTAAGATCGGTAATGCTTATGCTTTTGTTGCTGCCCTTATTAATACTTCTTTCACATAAAAATGTTGTTGCCAGACAGTCAAATAACTAGATTATTTAATTCAACAAATGAGGTGAGCTGAAGTCTTTATTATGCAAGACATGCAAAATGCCATTGATTGAGGTGCAAGTTACAGTAGCATTCAGTCACCGGCATTTACAACAATTAAGCATGCAGAAAAGGAGACTGACAAGATGTGCCAGTTATGTGTTCACTGATGTCCTTGCTGGAGATGTACATTTGTGTGGACATTTAGGAAAGCATAGCATTTATTGCAAGCACAGTTGCAAAGCCGTTTTCATTTCAGTGTAACTAGTGCTTGGCGTAAATGCTACGTTTTTCCACCATGCTGGTTTGAATGTCATCATCTGTACTCCCTACTTGTACTGGATGATAGCGATCACATTCTTAAAGCAGGCTTAAGCAGTACTGTTTGAAAGAGGGGAACACAAATGCTGGTATTTTTTCCTCGAAGCAAAAACTGTACTGGACTTACACACATTTTAAAGGAAGTTGATGCAATTTCAGTGGGGGAACTTTAGTTGCTGGCGAATGCTAAGTTTTTCACACCATTTCTGGATAGAAACTAACTAAAAAAGAATGGGTAGTATAGTTTGAGTATCTGAGTTTGGCACTGAGAATGGAGATAGTGGTTCAGTGAGGAACAGAATTAACCCATTTTCTCACTGTAGTGTGATCTTGGAGTTGGTATATTTAAATTGCAGGGGTGTGGGTGGTGCAGGGGCATAGCCTCCTGAAAAATATCACAGTTAATGTACTGTTGACTGTAGACTGTAATAGTAGCAAGGTGCATAGCGAGGTGACTGATGTCACCTCGCTATGCCAAATACATTGAACTACAGATGTCAGTGTTTTTATTTTTTCCATGGCCGCTGTTTCAACATTCCAAATTCAGCATTTCGGGTTGACCATTGTGACCGGTCGCTGAATGAAGTTTTGGAATTTCAATAGTAAACCCTATAGAACACTGTGGTATTATCAGTTTCACTCCACAGGCATCACCAACATCCTAGCAAAGACATTTCACTCCAATGTCAGGACTCCAGCAAAGCTACTAGTATTCTAGATTTAAACGGGTGACTTACATGATACTCTGTGATCAAAGTGAGTCAGCCTTGAGTACAATGAAGAACTCTACTTCCACATGACTGAATAAGTAACTAGTAGTTTTTTTCCCCATTGTTCTATATATTTACTTCCCTTTACAATTTAATATCTCTGTACAGTTTTTGTTTCTAAAGTATGGCAATAAAACAAAGTACTCACTGTCACTATGGAAACATAACATCATAACTTACAGCTTTGGAGTGACTGACTGGCCCCAAAACATGTTGGCTAGATTAGATAGGAAAACAAGAAGGATTATTTATGCTCACCAAATGATCTACAAAAATCAGTGCATACCAAGGTTATATATTTCCTGTTCCATAGGAGGTATGGGCCTCCTTGAAATTGATTACATGTATAGATCTCCAGTTGTGGGACTCCACACATCTGTTGACCTCACAAGTTCCAAACGTAGTGAAAGTTTTGAAACATGAGGAGAATAAATCTAAGATGACTTCTCTGCGTAATTTAGCAGAAGCATAGAAGCATATCAAAATGAAACAGGAATGGAAATCAAACCAGAAGTAGATAAAAATCAGGCAGGAACTGAATGTACCAAAAAACAAAAAAGAAAGACTATAAGGTGAAGGATCAGATGAGAGGGCAAGAAATGTGGGAAATGCGTAAATATAGTAGCAAGTATAGCAAACTTCTGGAAGAGCCTCATGCTGATCAAGAACAAATGCAGGAATGGTTAAGGAGAGGCAAATTCAAACCAAGAAATGAAATTTAATATCGATGGCCCAGGATAGTGGGTTGCGTACACGCTGGGTTACAAAATCCATTGAACATGTGGGATAAACAGACAAATGTAGGTTTTGTAAAACCGAACTGGAAACAGTAGCACACCCTGTTGCTGGTTGTGATATAGTTGTGATACACTAATGGCAAGACTGTATACTGAAAGGAATAATAATGTGGCAAGATTGTCACACTGGTGATTGTGCAAACATTATGGCAGCAAAGTGGCTGAAAAAACACTGGAAACATGAACCACAAAGCATCATAGAAAATGATGAAGTTTATACCACATGGGATCACCCATTACCAACAGTTCAAAAGATAGATTCTACAAAACGAAATATAGTGGTCCAAGAAAAGAAGACAAAAGTAGCACTAATCATTGAAATCACCCACACCCAGTGACTACAGTGTGTTGCGTATAGAGAGACACAAAGTCATAAAATATCAGGATTTGCAGGCAGAAATGAGAACAATGTGGAAGAAAGATACCGAGGCAGTTCCAATAGTAGTAGGAGAAATGGGTCTTATAAAAAGGACTCTACAGTCATATTTAGATATGTTACCAATCCATGTAACCCTGTATGAATAGCAGGAGTAGTCATTACTGGGCACATTGCAGGTACTGCGAAGAGCATTCCTGGCTGACATCAAAGATTGAAACAATACTAATTTCATAAACTTTAATCATACTTTGACTTGGAAATGGGGTCCATACCCATCGTGGTATTAGAAACACGAAAGACTTGGAGAAATTAAAAAAGTGTGGACAATTACCTATTCATACCTTTCATATCTTTACTCTTCCTTCTTCACTCACTTGCTTACTTCTATCAATTTCTCTCCCTTGGCTTTCCATCTTAATATACAGTAAGCCTGCTCTTCCCTCATTTTTTATGTCAATTCCTGTTTGTGTTACACTAATTTACCTTTAATTTCTCTATAAACTGGCTAAAATGTCTTTAACTATATTAAAACATCATATAACTTGCATCTCTTATTAACCTATATCTTCATACTCTGTATAATTTGGTTTAATTGTTTAAACTGTATTTATTGTTTGTATTATTGTTTAACACTGTAAAATTCTTACTCTTAAAATGTTTTGTAATTCTTTTCAGATTTTCTTCCCAGGCCACTACTGAAAATGGGCTCCGCCTCCTACCCAGTTGGACTTTTCCAGTAATCAAATGCCAATAAATAAATAAAACATCTACAATTAAATAATGCAAGAACAGCAAACAGACCAACAAAAACGTCTTGATAAATTTATCTGCCATCCTGTTGCTCAACAATGTTATTTGTCAGTAAAACTGATAAATAATAACCCATGGTATGGCAACACTAGAAAGCATACTTCTCTGAACCTCTCAGAACAAGAAATCTGAACAAAGCTGAAATTAATGACTAGAGCCGGATAACCCCCCCCCCCCAAAAAAAAATGTGATGGATGTTAAATATTGCTTTTATAAACTTACAAAGTTGCTAGAATAACAGGTCTTGTGTTAAAATGCACTTTCTAACACTGAAATGCATGCCCTTAATTAGTTACTGCAATAGACCGTGATTTTCCAGAAAACACAAATCTAGTGAGGTAAATACCAAAATTATAAGTAAAAAATCTGGATGTTCTGAGAAAATCTGGACAGTTGGGGCATGTGCTGGAAAGCAAAAAAGTGTCTTTTAAAAATCGGAAGAATGGGACTTCTGCATGTGCACATAACATAAACTGAAGATAATCACCAAGATCTGTAGGACTGAGCTAATAATCTGTAACTGCTGATTCACCAAGCAGCTATCCACATGTCTAAAAGACTGGTTATTGTCCTTCATAAAAATGCACGTCCTGACTGATTTACAGTAAATAATCTGATCAGATTGCCGGTTCCGTAAATAAACGGTCAGATTGCCGGTTCCGTAAGATCGGTAATGCTTATGCTTTTGTTGCTGCCCTTATTAATACTTCTTTCACATAAAAATGTTGTTGCCAGACAGTCAAATAACTAGATTATTTAATTCAACAAATGAGGTGAGCTGAAGTCTTTATTATGCAAGACATGCAAAATGCCATTGATTGGAGGTGCAAGTTACAGTAGCATTCAGTCACCGGCATTTACAACAATTAAGCATGCAGAAAAGGAGACTGACAAGATGTGCCAGTTATGTGTTCACTGATGTCCTTGCTGGAGATGTACATTTGTGTGGACATTTAGGAAAGCATAGCATTTATTGCAAGCACAGTTGCAAAGCCGTTTTCATTTCAGTGTAACTAGTGCTTGGCGTAAATGCTACGTTTTTCCACCATGCTGGTTTGAATGTCATCATCTGTACTCCCTACTTGTACTGGATGATAGCGATCACATTCTTAAAGCAGGCTTAAGCAGTACTGTTTGAAAGAGGGGAACACAAATGCTGGTATTTTTTCCTCGAAGCAAAAACTGTACTGGACTTACACACATTTTAAAGGAAGTTGATGCTGTGGGTGGGAATGTAGTTACATCATGTACGATGTCACAAAGGGGGAGGTGATTAGCTAAGTGGGTGTCAATGTTTCAGCTTCGGTCCGAAGCAAGAAACTGATTTCTGAAATGAGATAGTGTCCCTTTAAGTGTTCTGTGCTCTCTTACCTCTTGGGTGGCCCCTCCTACTTAACTGTCTTATTGATTTGGCCACTAGAGGGCATGGCAGGAACCAGACACTATGGAGCTGATGCCATGCAAGCCCAATAAAATACAACCGTTTTGAAGATAGACAGCACTGGTCTAAAGGTCCTTTGGTGGACTCCCTGATTGATGCACCAGGCGCCAGAAAAGAGTTGACTGATGAAAAAGCTGCTGTCCACTGCCTAACAAAGTCTAGAGCATTTCACGGAATGGGAAAGCATGCTTACATCTCAGGCACTTTTGCTGTGAGGGGTCTAAATTATGTAACATATATGATCTGAGTCTAAAAAGATCTAGTGGATTAGGTCTTGGATTCTTTGTGCAACCCACCCTCTGCGGAATCAAGGAAATGGATAGAGACTACTTTGGGTACCATGTTGAACATTACTAACCTCTCCATGCACTTATTATATAAGACAACTGATGGAGCACCCAGAATGCAGATACAGACATCACTGTAAGATGGCATGCCTGGCTTCATTTGTGCAATTTTTGCAGACAACCAAGGAATAATTCCACAGTGCCTTGATGGTTCTGCATTATTTGGACTTGTGAAAGAAAGAATGATGTGGTATGATCAAAAAGGCAAGACCCTTTCAAATAACCTTTAACAGGATTCTGAAGAGGTCCAGATTACTGTGGTTCAGAAAACCCTAGTATCAACTTTCTTTTTTTCTACTTGAAATAGAATTGTTGCCTTTACTTTTCTGTGTATTAAGAGTCTTGCAGTTGTGAACTGAAGTTGAACATTATTTACACAACCTCTCACTTTTGTTTCATTGCTTTACAGCTCCTCAGGCCAAGACCAAAGAAACTAGGATTAGGTAAGTGTTCATAAATAAACTATGTGTTAAAACAGTTGAGCCCCACATGGCTTTAAAAACGTTGGTATGTCCTTGAGGGTTATTTACACATATCCCAGAGGCCTCCACTACAGGAGGTTTAAGATGTTATGCAGTCCTTTCTTCATATGAGCACATGGTGTTTGCTAACATTGTTTTTATTCAGCTGCCTTTGACAAGTTGTTATACTCCCCCTTTTCTCATTTGATCTGTTAAATAACTATTTGCTTCAGTTGTCAGTGAATTTTCATTTAAATTATTTGTTCATCTTGTTATGATCACTTACTGAGAAGAGTGTCAGGAGTGATTTGTGACAGACTAGTACCTGTAAGAGTGAAAAGGAAGGTCTACAAGAGGGTAGTGAGACCAGCTATGTTATATGGGTTGGAGACAGTGGCATTGACAAAAAGGCAGGTGTTTGAGTTGGATGTGGCAGAGTTAAAGATGTTAAGATTTGCACTGGGTGTGACAAGGGTGGACAGGATTAGGAATAAGTATATTAGAGGGCCAGCCCAGGTTGGCAGGTTTGGAGACAAAGCCAGAGAGGCAAGATTACGTTGGTTTGGACATGTGCAGAGAAGGGATGCAGAGTATATTGGGAAAAAGATGCTAAGGATGAAGCTACCAGGTAACAGGAAAAGAGGAAGGCCTAAGATAAGGTTTATGGATGTGGTGAGAGAGGACATGCAGGTGGTTGGTGTGACAGAGCAAGATGCAGAGGACAGGAAGAAATGGAAACAGGTGATCCGCTGTGGCGACCCCTAACGGGAACAGCCGAAAGAAGATGATGATGACTTTCAGTGGCTTCCTTATGAAGGTTAAATTAGTTAGTGCATCCAGAATATTCATGACTGTCCGCAACCATTTAGTGACCTTGTGTGTTTGTTTGCATATTGGTGAGAGTCTACAGAAAAGGGTTTCAAGGAGTCGTATGTAAAACAGAATGTGATTACAGTATACAACATCGTGAGAACAGAGAAACCTGTGAAGCAGAGTGGTAGAGTCATGGACAATTTTCAAAAGGCTGTAGTAAAACAAGTAACCACTAAGATTTCCTGTACAGCTAGACATACACGGTTATACCTCAAGTAAGGGAGAAGTAGTAAATTGTGAGCAAAATACAGCCAGTAATTAATCACAAAGAATAGTAGACAATTAAGGTTATGTTTGCTAAAACAATAGGTATTTCTTCCCAAAGATGGTATCAGTAATCCTCGGGTGGTTGCAGTATAATAAGGGAATAAGAGGAAATGGATTAGAGTAGTGATGACAACAAATGATTCAGGCAAGTCATGAAAGGGGAGGGATGAGGGATAACAGTAGTGAGACAGTAAAGAAAGGAGAGAAGCTGATGTTGCAGAAAAGAATGGAGAGGAGACTAGTATGAAGCAGGGGAGTACACTGCATTGAAGAATTAATCTGAATGAGAGGACTTGTAACATAATAAACAAGCAGTACAGTCTGAAATAGAAATACAGAGTCAGGAGGGGGTGGTGGCAAAACAGGTTTGTAGTAGACAAGGTGTGATGCAAAATTACAAGCAGAAAAAACAGTAATACCGATTGCTACAGGGCTTCATATTTCTAAACTTCATGCAGATGCCTCACAGAGATTCTGTGTAGTATTGCTTGTCCATGGTGCTAAAAATAGCATGAGTAATGAAAATGATTTGCACTACTCTGTTATGCATGCCCAGACTTGTGGCAATCATTCTGTGATGAAAATCCATGCACCAGGGGTGCTGTTGTTAGTAGCTCCATTCAGTGTGCATTTCCCCTACATCTGAGCATACGCATGCATAGGAAGCTATTGTGCTTGTTGAGTGAGTCATGCTGATCACCTCTTTAGGGAAGGTAAAATACTGGGGAGGGGAGAGCTCAGGAACAGTTGTTGGTAAAGTAGGTTGCTTAGTCAAATGGTATGCAAGTCGTAGATGTTCTTCGTTCCACATTGCTGCAGTCCTAACTATTGGGTAGTCCGCTGTCCAGTCGGCCCGAATACCAGAGTATATGGCTGACGTCGGTCAGGGCGCATTAGACTGACGTCAGTACGTCAGGGTACTAATGCGCATGACCGACGTCATATCCTCAGTCTTTTTTGCCGCATGGTCCGATGCAGAAGCAGTTTTGCGAGTGCAGGTTGGCGTTCTGAAATTTTCTGAAGTCGGAGTTTCAGACCGAATCAGAGTTGGCTAAGTACCCCGTTGGGGAATATTTTGGTTTTTTCTTGCCTCAGTATTTAACCGGATGTCAGAAAAAGTGAATAACTGTATTTCTTGTGGGAAACAGATACCTCATAGGGATTACCATACCTTGTGTATACCTTGTTTAGGGCCTGAGCACGACGTTGTTGGATGCCGCTCTTGTGCTAGATTTAACAAACGCACTATTAAGAGAAGGTTAGACTGTGCCAGGTTAGTGTTTGGGAAGCGTTGCAATTATAAAATGCCGCCGGATGCTCCGGCCCGCTTCGTCAAGAAGCGCAAGGACAAAACAGCGAAGCCTAGGGTTGATGAACCGCAGTCCCGGACGCCGGTTCTTTAGAAGGCTCAGTGGAGCCAGAGGTTTTGCCAGGCGTTTCTTTGGAGTCTCAGGCAGAGACTTTACTGTTACAGGATGTGCCTTCTCAGGAGGTAGGCCAGGCTGAGGGGCTTCTCAGGTAACTATTCTTCCCTCTCTTCCCAAGGGAGTTAGAGCCTCTCCTTCTGTTTCCAAAACTTCTTTGAGAGGTAGGCCAAGTTTAGCTTCAGTGGGGCTTCTCCTAGCACTTCAGGTTCTGTGCCTAAGAAACATATGCTTAAAATGGCAGAAGATTTGATTACTATGATTAGAGGTTCTATGCCCCTCCTGATAAGAGGCCTAGGGTGGAACCTGAGTTTGATAGTTTTGAACAGTGTTCAGAGGCTTCTGAGTCTTCATGGAAGATTTGCAGGAGTATCCTCCTTATTCTGATTCTGATGTGGATGATTCCACTCCTACAGCTTCTCCTCCTGAGGATTTCTCATTTTCAGAGACTCTGCATTCCATGAGGGAGCACTTTAAATGGGAAGGCCAGGATTACTCTGATTCCAGGAAAAGGCTTAGGGAATTCTTGTTTTACCCCAGCATAGGCCCTTAGCTATACCTCCTGTGTTGAATGTGGTGGAAGATGTTTTGCAGAGGCTTCCTGAACCCTGATTCTTTGCCTCCTGCTCCTGTTAAACCTGATAGGTACTATAGGGTGCCTGAAGCTCATAAGTATCTTTTTAGAGTCCTAGGGCAGACCCGGAAACTGTTTCTCAGGGACCTAAAGGTGTTAAGGCCTCTGTGGTTAAAACCCTGTTCCCACTGATAAAGAGGCAAGGGCTTTGGATAGATGGGGAAAGAAAGTGTATACTTCTTCCACTTTAGCCATGAGGGCGTTGAATTGTCAGTTTCACATGCTAAAATATCAAAATTATCTCCTTTCACAACTGAAATCTAAGGTGGATGCTTTGGCGGAAGGTATTGAGTGTAAAGAGTTGCTGGATTTAGTTCATGTGTCTGAACAAGTGGGTAAGCATTCTTTGCAATGTGGTTTTGATGCTGTACAGGCCTCCTCGAGGGTGGCTGCCACTAGTTCTGTTCTTCGCAGGCATGCCTGGTTGAGGGATCAGAATTTAGCTGAGCATGTTAAGACAAGGATTTTGGATGCTCCTTTACAGTCTGATGTGTTGTTTGGTTCGCCTGTGGAAGCAGTTTTAAAGAAAATGGAGGACAAAGCTAAGTCTATGCAAACTGTTAAAGATTTTTGCAGGTGCAGCCACCAAGTTTAGTAGAAATTGGCCTACTAAGGGATGGACATATCCTGCTTATGATTCCCAGTCTAGGGGTAGGTCTAGACGTGGTAGGGGCAGAGCTCAAGGTTCTTTTAGGCCTAGAACAGGGAGTTCACCTGCTCAGACTTCTGGTGAGGGCAGGGGTCAGTCCTTTCGTAAACAGACCCAATGACCTGCCTTTTCAGCTGCCAGTAGATTCTCGTCTGGCAGCTCCTTTGGGAGGAAGACTGTCTCTTTTCAAAGAAAATTGGGATTTAATCACTCAAGACAGATGGGTGTTGGATATCATTCACCACGGTTACAGGTTTTATTTCCATACATTGCCCCCTTTCAAAGGCATGCCAGACGTTCCTCCTCCACAAAGGAAAGAGGCTCACAAGCAAATTTCTCTGTTACTCCAAATACGGGCCATTCAGACAGTCCCTGTATCAGAAAGGGGCCTAGGATTTTATTCTCGCCTGTTCCTAGTACCAAAGAAGGGGAACACGTGGAGACCAATTTTGGATTTATCTATCCTCAACACTTATCTGGACATTCCAAAGTTCAAGATGTTGACGTTACAACAGCTTTTACCTCTGCTGGGCAAAGATCACTGGATGGTAACTTTAGATCTCAAGGAAGCTTACCTTCATGTGCCTATAAGACTAAGTTGCAGGAAGTATCTGCGTTTTCGAGCTGGAAATTCTCATTATCAGTTCTCTGCATTGCCCTTTGTCTTATCTACTGCGCCCAGAGTATTCACAAAGGTTCTAGCTCCAGTGATAGCTTACTTCAGGCTAAAAGGAATTCAAATCTATCCTTACTTGGACGACTGCCTGATTCTGGCTCAAGAAAAGGAAGACCTTCTACAGCATCTGGAATATGTTATAGCAGTGCTAAGATGCCTAGGGTATTCTGTGAACGAAATAAAGTCCAGTCTAGTACCCTCTCAAGACATGTGCTTTCTGGGTGTGAGACTGAATACAGCAGCCCAGATGGCCTTTTTAACCCCGGACAAACAAAAGAGTCTCTCCCTTTACTTCCATCAACTATCTCATCAGTCCGTGCTGACTGCAAGGACAGTCCTTCAAGCATTAGGGTTCATGGCATCTTGTATTCTGGTGCTTCCCAATGCCAAACTGCATATGAGGAAGCTGCAATGGTATCTCAAAAATGTATGGACACAGCACTGCCAGGATTTGGACACTGTCATTCAAATAATACCCTGCCTTCAAAAAGAATTTTTGTGGTGGGCTCAGGAATGTCACCTAAACAAGGGACTCTCTGTGACCCGGCCAGAGGCGAGTCAGATTTTAACGACAGATGCCTCGGACATTGCTTGGGGAGCTCATCTAAATGGAAAGTGGATACAAGACAAGTGGCCTGCCAGACTACAGCATCTACATATCAACATGAAGGAGATGTTAGCAGTCCAGTTTGCATTAATGGCTTTCAAGGAGTTACTTCTTCCAGGGCAGGTGTTGATTCTAACAGACAACACAACTGTCATGTGGTACATCAACAAACAAGGGGAACACATTCTTATCCTCTATGCAGGCAAGCAATGATTTTATGGGAGACTGCGCTCAGCTTGCAACTAACTCTTCAGGCAAGGTTTCTGCCGGGAGTACAGAACTCCTTAGCAGATGTGTTAAGCAGACAAATCATGGATCCCCACGAGTGGAAACTGGATCTTCATGTATTTCAGAAATTGACAGTGTCATGGGGAACTCCAGACATAGATCTGTTCGCTTCTCCACTAAACCACCAGCTGCCAAAGTTTTGCACAAAGGGGTTTCATCACACAGCTTGGAAAGTGGATGCTCTTTCTTTCAGTTGGAAAAATCTTCATGTGTATGCCTTTCCACCTCTGCCTCTTCTTCCAAAGGTGCTCTTAAAGGTCAGACAAGACAAGCCAAGGATGATTTTAATAGCTCCAGATTGGCCTCGCCAACACTGGTACCCACTACTAAGGAAGGAGTCTGGTAAGGAAGCCTCCATGGCCTTTACCTTTGATTCCACATCTGTTATCTCAGAAGGACGGTCATCTGCTCAATGTCAAGCTTCACTCACTTCATCTAACAGCCTGGCATATTCTGTGTTGAAACACAGCAGGTCTCAACTTCCTCAACAAGTTTTAAATGTGATTATGGAAGCTAGAAGACCTAGTACAAGGAAAGTGTACGCAGAAAAATGGAAGAGGTTTTTATTTTGGAGTACAGCAAAGAATTTGGAGATTTCTGAGCCTAATTTGAATGTGGCTCTTCAATATCTTACTGAGTTATTGGACAAAGGTTTGTCCTTCTCTTCCATTAAGATTCATGCTGCAGCAATTTCAGCTCACTATGATTGTGACCCACCATTGTTTTCGCATCTTTTGTTCAAGCAGTTTCTTAGAGGGGCAAAGAATATAAGACCCCACGTAGAGCTCCTACTCCTGCTTGGGATCTCAATTTTGTGTTGGAAAAACTTACTCTACAACCTTTTGAGCCTGCGGCTACTGCTGAATTGAAATACTTGTCATGGAAGACTGCTTTTCTGTTGGCTATTACTTCTGCAAGAAGGGTGTCTGAGTTGCAGGCCCTTATGGCAGTAGAGCCCTTTTGATTTTCCATAAGGATAGGGTATCATTACGCACTAATCCTTCCTTTATGCCTAAGGTGGTTTCTAGTGTGGCTTTAAACCAAACTATTCATTTGCCTACTTTTTATGCAGACACCCAAAATAAAGGGGAAAAGATTTTGCACACTTTAGATGTACATAGGCAATTGCGTTATTATTTAAGCAGGACTAAGGATTTTAGGCAGTCTCAGCAGTTGTTTGTTTCTTTTGCTTTGAGTTCAGGGCAAGCCTGTGTCAAAACAAACTATTTCTAGGTGGATTGGGTTTTACATTGCATTTTGTTATTCCCATCATGGCAAGGAGATTCCAGCTGGGATTAGGCCTCATTCCACTAGGGCTACTGCCACTTCAACAGCATTTCGAAGGGGGGGTGGCAACTAAGGATATTTTGGAGGCAGCTACTTGGAGTTCAGTGCATACTTTCTCTAAGCATTATCACCTTCCTCTCTACTCTAAGTCTAGGGCTGGTTTTGCCACAGCTATTTTGCAAGGCATGTTGTCAGCTCCTGCTTCTTTATGATTTGCCAGCCTCCCTTACCTCTGCTTTGGGATTCTACCCAATAGTTAGGACTGCAGCAATGTGGAACGAAGAACATAGTACAGTTTTGTACCTACCATAAATGTAGATGTTCGAGGATCCACATTGCTGCAGTCCAATTTACCCTCCCTCCTTCCCCTCTGTGTTTAGGGGTGGTTGTGTAGGTGAGGTTATATGCTGATATTTTTGTGTATATTTTTGTATATATTGTACATATTTCTGGTGCAGGTATATTGGGCCTTGTCTTTTTAGGGTCTTCTGACATCTGGGGCAAGAAAAGACTGAGGATATGACGTCGGTCATGCGCATTAGTACCCTGACGTACTGACGTCAGTCTAATGCGCCCTGACCGACGTCAGCCATATACTCTGGTATTCGGGCCGACTGGACAGCGGACTACCCAATAGTTAGGACTGCAGCAATGTGGATCCTCGAACATCTACATTTATGGTAGGTACAAAACTGTACTTTTTATAACTTGCACTTAGTTCTGCAGAACACAAGGAAGTTCATCTCAGTTTGATATGCTACCCCATAGGTGATATGTTCAGTGGTAGTTCCCCTGTACTTACTCAACACTCAACATGCCCTTGCTCTTCTTGAATGTTTTTGCAGCTTCTTGTGCTAGTGCCTCTTTACTGTTTTTTTTGTTAGATTTTACTGATCCCCATTTGCTAGCATGGTCTAAACTAAAAGTCACTGTAACTGCAGGGTTTGAGGCTGGTGCAGATGGTATTGGTATGGTGGCATTAGGCACTTCAGACATTTGCCATAACACCTAATGCTACCTTCCACAAAGAATTATGATCGAGTCTGTGATCATAGCCAACTTATTTTATACTCAGTCTGGATGTCAAGCTTCACGTCTCAAGCTTTGCTTTCTTCCCTCACCCTGTAATCTAATGTGATTTTTTTAAATGATACCATAGATTTGTAAGCTGAAATGTTTTCTAAAGCTTTTTTATCTTTTGTTTACTAATATTAGAGTAGATTGAAATATGTATAAGGTTTTGGCGAGGAAATCATTTTTATCAATTTTGATTCATCGGATATGCTTTATTATATTTTGAGTCAGTATTATAAATTAGTTTGCATATTTTCATAGTTAAACGTAATCATAAGACATTTAATTTTAATACTATTTCAGTTGTGTTCATAAGATTTTCAATGGATGATGTGTGGTGTGATGTATTAACTTTGCATCACTTTTATTATGATTAAAACATTTTAACAATATTTCTAAACTAATATTCAAAGAGTTTTGTAATGGTTTCAGTGAACATTTTTTTAAATGCTAGTAACACATCCACAAAAAGTTGAATTTTATAGTAATTCATTTTGAATCCATCTTTCTCACCTTAATTGAGACAATAAAGTTAGGTTTGATAACTAAAACAATCAGTGCACCCCTGAGTTGTTGCTTTTGAAATCTTTATTGTTTGAGTCATTTAACACTTTATTACAGAATAAATATGAATTTACGTGTTTTAACACTTGGAGAAATCCATAAATTTCTAATGATTTACAAAGATAGAAACCATTTCATTAAATCACGTTTTTGTTCCAAAATCTAAAGTAATAACTGCTAAATCTTATTCATCCCATCTCTCTAATTCAACTAATGGTTCCTGAAGCTGCTTGTCAGATCCATGCCAGAAAAAGTAGTGTTCCAGACTCGAGCTCCTTTAAATATTTCTCTGCCCATAATCTGTAGGTGAAGCTGCTTCAGATCTCATTGCTGCCTCAACATTGTAGCATTGTGTTGGTAGTAGCCAAGTGCTTCATCACATTCATTTTTTGATTTTTTTGCCTGTTACTTGTTCTCCTGTAGATATTTCTGCTAGTTTTTCTTTCCTGTTTCGGCATGTAGGCGCGGGTCTATGTTATTTCGTTGAATGGCTATTCAGTGAATAGCCATTTGCCGAGCACCTATTTAGCAAAGCCACTCTTTGTCAAACAGTGGATTTTCACTAGAGTGAACCAGTGGTTGGCCAACTGAGTAACCTCAATAAAAATAAATAAAATTTAAAACCTGCCAAGGTGGGGGGGGGGGCTAATATGCTCCCCACACCCCTCAGTATCGAGGGCTGCACCCCCCCACATCCCCCCTAACTAAATGTACCAACTCCAAGATCACACTACAGTGGGGAAAAGGGTAAATTCCAGATAGTGGCCAACTGCTGGTTTGTCCTAGTGCAAATCTGCCATTCGATGAAGAGCGGCTTTGCTAAGTAGGTGTTCAATGAATGGCTGTTCGCTGAATGGCCATTTAACTAAATAATATAGCCTTTTGGCCCTTTCCTGATGCCTGTTTAAAAAAAAAGTCTTTTTCACCTTTTTGTAGTTGTTAATAGTTAACCTATTTCCTGGATACAGTAGTTATGTGTGTGTGTGTGCGTGTGCGTGTGTGCGTGTGCGTGTGTGTGTGTGTGCGTGTGTGTGTGTGCGTGTGTGTGCGTGTGTGTGTGCGTGTGTGTGTGTGCGTGTGTGTGTGCGTGTGTGTGTGTGTGTGTGTGTGTGTGTGTGTGTGCGCAAGATGGAGATTATTTTTCCTTCTAGGACTTTAGAGAGTAAGGAGAAGAGGCTTAGAGTGCACCAGATCCAGCCAGGATGCACACAAACTTTGTGTGCCTAGGGAGAGCCACCTTTCATCAGACTGTACAGTCTGCAAGGCCTTTGTTCAGCGGGCTTTAGTAGAGCAATTTAAGGTGGGTATTAAAGGCTTGCTATCCCCCCCCCAATCCAGAGATGAGCAAAAAAAAAAAAAAGAGAGACAGAAGAAGAAGAAAGAGAAGTTGTCTAAAATCAAAGACAGAGAAAAAGATTCCTATCCCGAAAATGTAAGCCAGATGAATCTCTTGGTGCTGTACCATGTAAAATTCTGAAGTATTAAGAGAGCAGATTATTTTTCTCGACTCCAACAAAGTCTCTTATATTAGCCCTGACTGTTTCGGAGCTGATCATTGTTTCAGACAGGACTCCAAAGACTCTAGTCAGAGGCACTTTCTCAGAGAGGGAACTTTCCAGATTCACTTTTCAGCCTCTTTCCCAGTCTTCATCAAATCATTTAGATCCTACAGGAGTGCTTCAGAAATTAATCGGGACCACATGGTGAAGGCTGTTTATCAAAATGCTGATAAAACAGCTGTCCTTCCATCTTGAGGGTGGTAAGGGATGGTTCCTCATCTCTCCTATTTGCTTTGTCCGTAGTGTGACTTTCAGATGTTGTGGTATCGGATCCAGCAGCTTGTCCAGAGCCTGCATCATGAGCGTCAATGGACCCTTTTGGCCTCTACTCTGGGGATTTTGAATCATCGTTAACAGCTGTCAGAACTGACATCTCTGCATTGGCATGGACACTTCTGCACTGGCTCCATCACCACTGTCTCCCACTTTGGTGTAGTAGTCATCAGCCTTCAAGGCAGTGGCACCAATCTTCTCCCAGGGTCCCTGTGCTGTGTAGTGTTCAAAGATCCCCTTGTTAATGCAGCATACTTCTTCTTCAGCAGTAGTACAGTAGTGCCTTCAGCTCTCTACAAGATCCTACATCTGTTCCTCAGATGTGGCAGATGTAGGATGAGCAGTTGAGATTATAAGGAAGATTATCATTTTTCCATCAAGAACTACAGGCTTCAGCAGTATCATCTGTACCCTAGGATATCATTTCATATCTGCCTTGACTTCCTTATACTTCCCAGGGTCAGAGCCAGGGAATGACTCAAGGAAACTGTTCACTTGCAAGATCAGTTCTCTGATTTGCCCCTGTACGTTGCCCCAAAAAAAGAGGACATGTAAGAGGAAGGCACATTGATTTCCCTACAGAATTGGTCACCTCAAACAGTGAGTCAGATGATAAAGAGGACTGATCCCTTTGTAAGACTTCTATTCAGTAAGCTCATGCAACAGAGAATATTTTGACCCACAGACCTACCCTCTTAGGATAAGGCAGTCCTCTTCATGGCATATCACTTGGCACACTCTGCTTTTTAAGGTGGTTCCTCTGGAGGACCACCTTAACCAGGAGAGCATGGCGGGAGCCTGATGTGTCTGAAAGTTATCCTAGAAAGCAAATCAGATTCCCCCCTCCCCATAACAGATGATATTGGTCCAAAAGTCCTTTGGTTAATTCTCATTTTGCGGATGTGGCAACCAGAAAAGAACTGACAAGATGATACAGCTATTTTCACCCTCCCAGCAAGGAGTTTGGGGTGATGGACATGATAGGAAAGCAGATGTATGCTTCAGCCAGCTTTGTACTTGGGGCCTTGAACTATGCCATCCACAAGAACCATTTTCGGAGAGAACTAGCCAAGCAAGCTCTAATGCCCCTGAAAAGACCTCACATTCCTGACTCTAGGAAACGGCTAAAAACCACATTGGGCACCATGTATAATATTACTAGCCTTTTTGTATGACATATGAATAATGTGACCAATGGAGCAGCTAGAGAGGCACCAATGGAGCAGCTAGAGAGGCAGGTGCAGGCATTGAAGTGAGATGCCATGCCTGGCTTCATCTTTATGAATGTAGACGGTTTTAAGTCATCTTTTGGTAGTGCCTCAGTGATGGGTGTTCCTTATTTGGTCCAGATGTTAAAGAGAAGATGCAAAAGTGTGAACAGAATGGGAAGACCCTAACTCATGTAGGAGTTAAATGTGAGACCCAAAAATGATCTTATAATAGTAACCATAAAGTGTCCAAATCCCTGTGGTGGAAAATTCCCTTGTAGCAAGGGCATCCTCTTTAATGGATGCAGTCTCAGAAGTTGTGGATTTCCGCAAAATCAGGGATATCATGGGCCTTTGCCTGACAGTCTAACCGTCCTTGAAGGGCTGCTGACTGCTCCCTTCTGGATGCAGTTGGGGGGAAGGTTGCCTATCCTCTGCACTGCTGCATGGATGGCTATCTCTCAGGATTCCTTAGTAAGAAGGATAATATCCAGTGGCTGTAAATTCCCTTTTCCAAACATCCTCCCTTACCACACTGGCTGCTGCTATATGTGCCACCCCATCTGCAAATAAAATGGCCAGAAAAGAAATCCTCTTCCTTCTAGACAAAAGAGACATCCAAAAGGTCCCACCAGATATTTGGTAGTTGGGGATTCCGATCCATCAGTCAGATCTGATAGAAGTGATGAATAGGATACAGTAGTTATGTACTTAACAAAACACTGTATCCTTTCATCGATGTCTGTTCAGTATGACAACCCTCCACCCACCCCCCTTCCAATTGTTTTTTTGTATAGTTTGTTTCTTAACAAGAAACTGGTGAACAAGCTTCCACCGAAAAGTTTTTTAAACATTCATATACAATGGTTGCCATCATACATAGTTCAAAAACACAAGGAGAAAAAAATAAAATGTACCAAAAAGTCAAGTTTGGCATTGTAAGGATGAACACCTGTTCGTGTGGCATATTGTTTTGAGACAAACTCTTAAATAGCCAGATTAAGGTGTTTGAAGAGGTCCCACCTCCAAAGGGTCAGTGGCTCATTCTTTAAATCAGAGAGATGATGCCACAGGTCCCATCTTTTAAAAAAACTGCTGCTTTGATCCACCAGTTTGCTATTTGTTCAGACCAGTCATAAGACATTTCACATCTTCCATTGTGAGAGGATGAGTTGATTTCCATCTTTTAGTGATTGATTTCTTCACACAAAGCACTGATAGAGAAAAATAATTCCCTTACTGAGTCCGTTAATTCAGACTCCATGTCCAGCCAGAGAAAGTATGTTTCTTCTGATAACATCCCCCCTTACCGCAGATTTGTTCTGCCATACCTCCCAACCCCATTCTAAACATCCATAATTTGTCACACCTCCAAGAGATGAGAAGCCAGTGCTCTACCTGTCCTGAATGGTACCGCCAACGTTGTTGATCCACGCCCTTGGGTACAGTTTATGCAGCCAAGTGAGGGGTGTAAAAATGTCTATAAATACACATCCAAGCAAAAATCATGAATCTTCTCAGGGTCTTCGAACTCCTTAACTGCTCAAGTGCCATAGTCCATTGGGTTTGAGAAATATGTGATTTCAACATTCTTTCCCAAGTCACCCTGTGCTTGGTAGTCATTGTCCCCTTACCCATGTGTAATGCTTCAAATGCCCTGGAAACCAGGGCCTCAGTCAGGTGGCTATACTGTCTAGCATCCTGAAGCATGTGCATTAATTCCAGTGCATCTTTCCAGCTATTTGCAGCCAACTCCGATGTTCATCGTGCATATACAGCTGCAGTCATAACAGATGGGTTCTCCTGCTATCAGGCGGGTCCTCGGTTGGCCGAATTCCAAAGTCTAGGTCCGGCGTCGGTTGTCATCGCTTCTTCCCTGACGTCAGTGCGACAGGGGTATGAAAGGAACCAGCCAACGCCATTTTCTAAAGTCTTTCTTGCCGCGCGGTGCCCGAAGCAGAAGCAGTTCCCAAGTGCCGGTCGGCCAGCTCCTGAGATTACGAAAATTTGGAAACCGAAGTCTTCTTAAAAGCTAAGTACCCCGTTGGGGAAACTTTTCTTGCCTCAGACCGATGTCAGACAAAGTTAATAATTGTATTTCTTGTGGGAAGCAAATACCGCATAAGGATTTCCATTCTCTCTGTATACGTTGTTTAGGCCCAGACCACGACGTCTCCGTCTGTCGCTTTTGTGCTACATTCAACAAACGCACTATTAAGCGTCGGGCGGAGTTCGCCCAGCATTATTTTGGGAAAGCATTTAACTATACTATGTCGTCGGATACTCCGAGTCCGGTTTTGTCTAAAAAACGTAAAGACAAGGACTGACACATGAGGTCCGCGGCCTGTACCGACACCACGCCAAAGCCAACTACACGTGGTCCGGTTCTCAGCGAGGCGCCTACGCAGCCCCTGATTACCGACGACACATCTTTGATGGTGTCTCCTGTGCCCGAGGTTGCAGGCTCCTCGGCCCACACCCCGACTACAGATACCGAAGCCACTCTTGGCATTGAAACACAGAATGTGGACAGGTCCACCTCCACTCAAGGTGTCTTCAGACCTTCCTCTTCTTTCTCCATCAAGACTTTCACCAAGTCTAAAGCAGCCATGCACTCTAAGAGACCAGCTACACAGGGCCCATCTCCAGGCCCCATGCCTAAGAAACAGATGCTTAAAATGGCTGAGGATTTAATTACTCTAATCAGAGGTTCTCAGCCCCCACCGGACAAAAGGCCCAGAGTGGAGGAAGATTCCCCCTCCTCTGATCAGGGTTTCATTATTTCAGAACACTCTGATGATCAGGAACAGTCTTACTCCCCTTTTGAAGACTCTGATGCAGAGGAGTCCATCCCTTCTGTATCCCCCCCCTGAGGATTACTCATTTGGGGAAACTTTGCATACCTTAAGGGAACACTTCCACTGGGAAGGCCAGGATTATTCAGATTCCAAGAAAAGGCTCAGGGAATTTCTCTTGTTACCCCAGCACAGGCCTCTGGCTATACCTCCTGTCTTGGACATCCTAGATGATGTTTACTCGGAGGCCTGCCTTAACCCGGACTCTCTACCTCCAGCTCCAGTTAAGCCTGACAGGTACTACAGGATTCCTGACTCACACCAATTTCTATACAAAAGCCATGCTGCTGACCCAGAAACCATCTCACAGGGCCCCGAGAGAGTTAAGGCCTCCATTGCCAAAAATCCATTGCCTTCCGAGAGAGATTCCAGATCCTTAGAAAGGTGGGGAAAAAAGGTATATACCTCGGCTACCTTATCCATGAGGGCCTTAAACTGTCAGTTTCATATGCTAAAATACCAACAGTTTTTGTTATCACAATTGAAAAGTAAAATGTCACAACCTGAACAACCAGACTTGAAGGAGTTGCAGGATTTGATGCATAGTGCAGAACAAGTGGGTAAGCATACCTTACAATGTGGTTTTGATGCTCTAGAGGCCTCATGTAGAGCTGTTGTTACAGGCTCAGTCATACGTAGGCATGCCTGCCTCAAGGAACAAGCCTTGCCTGATCATGTCAAAGCTAAATTACTAGACGCCCCTCATCAAAAGGATGTACTATTTGGTGCTAATGCTGAGGAAGTATTACGGAAAATGGAGGAAAAGGCTAAATCAATGCAAACTGTGAAAGAATTTCTACAGGTTCAACCCCCACGTTTTAGTAGAAATTGGCCTTCCAAAAACTGGTCCTTTCCTGCCACAGACAGACCCCAAAGAGGCAGATACAGGCACCCGAGGGGCAGAGGACAATCCCAAGGATCGTATAGAGGCAGACAATGGCAAGCTCTTACACAAAGAGGTGGTGAGGACAACTCGCAATCTTTCAGAAAGCAAACCCAATGACTATCCCCTTTGCATGCCAACCAGGTCTCAAATGGCAGCCCCCTTAGGAGGAAAGCTGGCATTTTTCTCAAAAAATTGGCATGTTGTCACAAAGGACAAATGGATCCTGGACATTATAAACAGAGGCTACAAATTCCATTTTCACACCCTTCCAAAAATGAGAGGCATGCCAAACCTGCCACACAATCAAAGGGCAGAGGGACAAAGGCAAATTTCAGGTCTCATAAACATGAAAGCTATTCAAGAGGTACCTACGCACGAACATGGTCAAGGTTTTTATTCCAGGCTATTTCTGGTGCCAAGGAAGGGAAAAGATTGGAGACCTATTTTGGACCTATCCATCCTAAACACATTTCTACTCGTACCAAAATTCAAGATGCTCACTCTACAGCAACTTCTTCCCATGCTGGGCAAGGAGTCTTGGCTGGTAACATTGGACCTCAAGGAGGCATACCTGCATGTCCCAATCAGACAAAATTGCAGAAGGTACCTCAGATTTCTTGCAGGTTCAACCCATTATCAATTCTCTGCATTGCCCTTTGGCTTATCTACTGCGCCCAGAGTATTCACGAAATGCCTGGCATCAGTAATTGCCTACTGCAGACTTCAAGGGATACAAATATACCCCTATTTGGACGACTGCCTGATCCAAGCGGACAGCAAGCACATTCTTCTGAAACATCTGGCTTATGTAATAATGTTATTGAACTCTCTGGGATACACAGTCAACAAAAAGAAATCAAGGCTAATACCCTCTCGGAAGATAATTTTCCTGGGTGCCAATTTGGACACAAACACCCAGATGGCCTCCCTCACGCCAGAGAAGCAGGGGCAACTAATTCAATACACTAGCAAATTGCACCAGGCTGACTGCAAGGAAAATCCTGCAGGCTCTGGGATTCATGGCATCTTGCATCTTACTAATCCCATGTGCAAAGCTGCATATGAGGAAACTACAATGGTACCTGAAAAACATATGGTCTCAACACAGCCACAGTTTGGAAACAATAATACCACTAATCCCATGTCTGCAAAAGGAATTTCTGTGGTGGGCTCATCAAGCATGTCAAACAAACGCAGGTCTTCCATTCAGCAAGCCTCAAGCAAATCAAGTCATCACAACAGACGCCTCGGACTACGCCTGGGAGGGCGCACATGACAGACCGGTGCATTCAGGGCAAATGGTCCCAAAAAGAAAAGCACCTTCACATCAATCAAAAAGAAATGCTAGCAGTAATAAGTGCTATTATAGCTTTCAAGGACCGTCTACAACCAGGTCAACTATTGATAAGAACGGACAACACCACAGTTATGTGGTACATAAACAGGGAGGAACACATTCTTACCCCCTATGCAGACTGGCCATGTCACTTTGGAACATGGCCATGGACTTACAAATGGAACTACAAGCATAGTACTTGCCAGGCAAGGAAAACACGCTGGCAGACAACCTAAGCAGGAATATGACAGATCCACACGAATGGAAATTGCATCCAAAAGTTTTTACAGAAATAATCCAAGAATGGGGAAGGCCAGACATAGATCTCTTTGCCTCCCACAAGAATCATCAATTGACAAAATTCTGCTTGAGGATCTTCCATCCAAAGGCCTGGAGAGTGGACGCTGTTTCCTTCAGTTGGACATCAATGACAGTTTATGCCTTCCCTCCTCTTCCTCTGCTGCCCAAAGTTCTATTAAAGACCAAAGCAGACAGACCAAAGATGATCCTCATTGCTCCGGACTGGCCAAGGCAACACTGGTACCCACTCCTGAGGAGCCCGACGCATTCCCCACCATGGAACCTGCCTCTAATGCCTCTTCTTCTGACTCAGCACAGTTTCAAAACTCTTCACAGCCAGCTAAAAACACTCAATCTAGCCACATGGAAGATTCCTTAGCATCACAGCAGGCCCTACTCTCCAAGGAGGTGCAGGATGTCATTTTGGAGGCCAGAAGGCCATCAACTAGAAAAGCTTACTCCACAAAATGGAAACGTTTTTGTGTCTGGAATGAGAAAAAGGGCCAGGATCCTGGAAAACTGAATTTACCTCAGATACTACAATATTTGGCTGAACTGCTAAGCAGTGGACTTTTTTTCTCCTCCATCAAAATCCATGCATCAGCCATTTCTGCAGAATACAACACTGATCCACCTTTATTCTCTCACCCTCTTCTAAGGCAGTTCCTCAGAGAGGCTAAGAATTTAAGGCCTCCAAGGAAACAACCAATACCTGCTTGGGATCTTAATTTCATTCTGGAAAAACTGACCTTGCCTCCCTTTGAGCCAGCTGCCTCATCAGATTTGCAATATTTGTCCTAGAAAACAGCTTTCCTTCTGGCTATCACCTCAGCTCGTAGAGTTTCAGAACTACAGGCTCTCATGGATGTCCAACCTTTTATCATCTTCCATCAGGACAGAGTTTCCTTACGAACCAACCCGTCCTTTATGCCTAAAGTGGTATCCAGGGTAGCTTTAAATCAGGCCATACATTTACCTACTTTTTATCCTAATCCTCAAAACAAAGGGGAGAGATTACTACATTCCTTGGACATCCACAGACAACTGCGTTATTATTTCGGCAGAACAAAGCCTTTCAGAAAATCAGAACAGCTCTTTGTGGCCTATGTGGTAGGAGCTCAAGGGAAGCCAATTTCCAAACAGACAATCTCAAAATGGATAGCCCACTGCATATGCTTTTGCTATTCCTTTCATGGCAAAACTGTTCCTACAGGCATTAGAACTCATTCCACCAGGGCCACAGCCACCTCTGCAGCCTTCCTCAGAGGAGTTCCTACCAAGGATATTTTGGAAGTAGCCACTTGGAGTTCTGTGCATACCTTCTCCAAGCACTACAACCTACCATTATACTCCAAATCTAGAGCAGGCTTTGCCACTGCAGTCTTGCAGGGCATTTTGGCTCCTCCTAGTTCCACCTAGTGCCTACCACCCCTTTCTTAGCTTTGGGATTCTACCCATCTGTTATGACTGCAGCTGTATGCATGATGAACATAGTACAGTTTTGTACCTACCATAAATGTAGATGTTCGAGTGCTAATACAGCTGCAGTCCAGGTTTCCTCCTCCTTCCCCTCTTGGGACAGGCCTATAGGCTAACACATCCTCTTACAACCTGATTGGGGTATTCATTTATGATGTATTTGCTTGCAACTACTGTATTTGGATTATATTGCACTGCATTATCACACAAATTTATGTATTGCCTTCCTTCTGGGGGCACCTGACATCTGGGGCAAGAAAAACTGAAGAAAATGGCGTTGGCTGGTTCCTTTATACCCCTGTCGCACTGACGTCAGGGAAGAAGCGACGACAACCGACGCCGGACCTAGACTTTGGAATTCGGCCGACCGAGGACCCGCCTGACGGCAGGAGAACCCATCTGTTATGACTGCAGCTGTATTAGCACTCGAACATCTACATTTATGGTAGGTACAAAACTGTACTTTTTCCTTGCCTGTTTCTGCAAGTATGCATACTTAAGCGCATGTGCATGGGAAGATCGAATTTCACTTGGGCAATCTGTCAATGCATCAATTGATCAGAATTGATCAACTGGTGACAGTATGTCAATTGAGTGCCTTGCCTCCTCCATTGGCAATAAATATCTGCTGTAATATGTCTGCCAACACTTGGTCAATAGCTACCAATTCATAGGAGTCTAAGGTGGGAATATTTACAGTTATCACAGACTGAGTGCCTTTCCTCAACTCATCCAACCAGGCATTTTACCGATCTTTCCAATTGCCTCCAAAAAAAGCTGTCCCCAGCATTCCATGTCATGCTCTTGAGTAATCCCCTCCTGAAGCATTCTCTTCCAAATGCCCCTATATGTGGGTGCCTGCAATCCTAAGAAATCCAATAAGCGGACAGCCTGCCAGTATATCATTGGATCAGGAGCTTCCAAACCACCGCTTGCTTGGGCAGAATTTTTCCCACACTGCTCTAGATTAATCATTCTCCCACAAAATGGTCATCCTCATATTTAAATGTTTGATTACTGGGCACAGATGACAGGAGCCAGTAGGCTGTACCAGGTAGAGGACATGAGGCAAAATAAATAATTGCAAGGTTTGTACCTTCTGGTCTAGGTTTAAAGTTAAACTGTTCCACTTTTGGCAGTGATTTGTAAAAGTGGTTTGAAGTTGCTCCCAGTTTAACATACAGGTTGTCTCTTGATTAGAAGCAAACCTAATTTATTGATAATTTACCATAACTCGGCCTTCAAGAAATGGGAATCTCTTTTTCAGATAATCAGGTGGTTTCCAGTTCAGGGTATGGCACTAGTCTTATTCAGGTTTACCTTAGTCCCACACAATTCCCAATAATTCTGGAGTATATTTGTTAGAGAGACTAGAAGGGTTAATAATACATAATCCACAAATAAGAGCCCAACTGTCATCCTTGAATATGCTTATTTCAGATGTAGGACACTTAGGGCTCCAGATAGTGAACAAAAAGGGTGACAGTCGGCAGCCCTGGCAACCCTGTTGTTATCTGGAACCCATCTGACAGCAAAGAAGGGCTTAACCATTGCACTTGAGTCAAAGTAAGTAGAGTAGGACAAAGGAACAAACTCCCCTGGAAGATTCGTCCTCCCTAAAATATAAAACAAAACTCACTCCACCCTATCAAATGCCTTCTTGGCATCCAAACTAAGTGATAACAAAAGGTTCCCCATGACTTCAGCCTTCTTAAGTATCAAATTTGTATAGATTGTTGTCAAAAGTCCGATGCCTGGTAACGGACCCACATTAATCTGAGTGTATTAACTGTGGGAGAAGAGATGAAATCCTCCTTTCTAAGATGCCCATGAATATCTTATAATCATAGTTCAAGAGGTTAAGGGACCTTTGACTTTTTTATGGATAACCAATATTACCCCTTTGCTTCCATGAAGTGGGGGTCTCCTTGCAGAATCTTATTCATTAGAGTAACTCAAATTGCCTTAATTATGTCCCGTCACACTTTGATGAGCATCCCATCTAACCCAGGGGATTTATCTTTCTTCTGTCTGGCAGCTGCTGCTTCTAACTTTCCTGGAGTAATAGGTACAAAAGTTGTATGTTTGCTATATGGTTAGACAGTCCAGATCATATCCCTGAAAGAAATGCACCTTCTCCTCCATCCCACCTGAACCTGCTGTACAAAGTCTTGTGTATGAAGCTGTCTACTGTGCAAAATGGATCATTAGTTGGGGTGTTAGTCCCAGTTTTATAGATTTGAGGTACCATATGTTCCCCTCTCTGCTGTCTTTGGTGTGCCACAAGATACCTCATATTTTTTGATGAGGAAACTACCCATGTTGATTGAATAGGGATTCACTGAAAGGCTAATTTAGTGTATATATAGCTTTGGACCTCTTGCTTGACAATGCCAAGATTCCTAACATTTTCCTAATCAGGTACTTTAGTACGTAGCTGTAAATCCCTAATAATTTCCAGTGCCTCCCTATATCTTATTTCCCTTAATTGGTGCATACCTACTCAGAAAAAAAAAAATTTACAGTGGCCCCACATGTCACTTGACTCCAGTATGCAACTGTGAAATATATCCTGTATTGCTTCCACCATCCAGTCAGGAAATCTAGGATCCTTCAACATAAAAAATGGAAATTGCCAGTGCTTCTCAGAAAGTGTTAAAGGGGAAAATTGTAAGATAATATTAGAGGTGAATAGAATGGTTTGCAGCTCACAAATTTGTTCAGTAAACATATAAATTATTTCTATCCTGAACCATACTTTATACTTTGCGGAATGATATGCATATCCTCTGTCACCTGCCTGTAAACTACTCACTCCCACATCTGCCAGTCCTAGGTTTATGCAGACATCCCCAACCTGCCTGCTCATCTTTGAGAGATGTACTTCTAGGCCCAGCATTAACATCCTGTTTGTTGCTAATCTGATTCCAGTCCCCGAGGATGAAAACTATACAATCTGCAAAATCTGATAACTGAGTTATCGGTTTCCTTTAGACTGGGAACTTTGAATTTGGAGGGAAACACATAATTGTCCTACCTAATATACATTTTACTGGTGTCATCCTTCTTCCCTATCAGCTGTATGATCTTGTGTATCAAGATTTAAACCCACTCTTTGGTTTAGTGCAATCCCTCTCTGTTTCCCTGTTGTGTATGCAGAACTGGCAAGCAGTCTAAAACTTTTCCTGTTAGTAAATCTGTGAGCTGACGTGTCAGATCTCTCCTAAAAGGCCATCAGATTTGCTTGTAATTTCCTCAGATGTAGAAGGACCTTGTCCCTTTAATGGGGTTATTCAGGACATTCACATTCAAACTAACTAGTTTTAACAAAAGTCATACTTTAAGCATATAAGCTTCTCCCTTAGATTCCAAACTGGCCCCTCTTCCTAAACACACTTCCTTTCACACCCCACTGTATCACAATTAAGAAAGCACCTGGAAGGATAAATATCTATATAAAACATGCCCTTGAATATAACTGTGACAACAAAAATAAAAACTAGTGCAAAAGCCCTACACCCTTAAGATGAACCAAAAGAAAGACCAACATGAACAACATTGTCCAAGTGTGTAATAACAGAGCCATTACTACTCCCAGTGAGAGAGCCACTGCTCTTTATCTGGTGACTCATACTGACCACTGAGTAAGAAAATGTAGTAAATCCATCTTAATTAGACAGAAACATTAAGTGTCTTGACACAAGCACTGTTTAGACCAGAAACTGCCGAGTCCACATCACATAAATTCACTACATAAACAGAGTAAGTAACTGTTACATTAGCAAGTAGAGGGCCCAAAGGGGCAGAAGTTGAACCAAACAGATACCCATAACTTAGTAAATGAAAAAGTGTATAATGGGATTAATGGTTGGTCTCACACAGCTAAGCAGAATGAAAAATAACAGAAAGACCATACACACATTTTGATGCTTCTTCAGACCATAAAAGCAAGTTAAAACAAGCAGTATATATATATATATATATATATATATATATATATATATATATATATATATACGAAATCAAAAATAATCAATAAATCAATGTGTGACTTTAAAACAGACTTTAAAGGTACGAGACCAAATTTCTTATCAGCTTGAAGTGCGATGATCCATTTAATTTCTTCTACCTCATTTTTATTTACAATGTCACCCCCTCTCATATCCCTAGTAACAACTGAAAAACCATAAATCAAAAAGTATGTGCAGCAAAGGAAACAACATCTTTTGCAAGAGCATTAGATACATAACATTTCTATATGTTACGTAGATATACAAGAATAAAACTGTCTTTCGGCTTTTCCCGGTTAGGGGTCGTCACAGCAGAACTCTGGTCCGCTAATGATTGGCAGTAGATTTTTACGTGCTGGCTTGCCGGGCCTAACGCACAACCTTCAGCGAAGGAACGCCCATTCACTCATGTTGACACACCGAAGACGCTCTGAGAATCGAACGTGCAACATCTAACTGTGAGGCGACAACGCTACCGCAGCACCACCACCGCAGTTACGTAGATATACAAGAATAAGTTCCTTAAAAGAGCGATTCACCTTACCAATGTAAAAACAGGAGCATACATTACAAATTGCTAAGTAAACTAAATCCATGCTCATAATCTGCATAAAGTCTGGGAGCATATCTCTTTTTAGTTACAGGAGGGATAAAGAACTTCTCAGATGAAATCAAATCACATGCCTTACATAAACGGCAAGGAAAAGTACCTACTCTGTCAGATCTCAATGCAGTCTATGAAGTATGGCCATAACATAATTGAATTTTAAGAGACAAACCATTCTTAAAACAGAAACTTGGCCGATCACTTACCACTCATTTAATGTACTCATCTGTCATGAGAATTGGCCAGTTTCTTTTACAAAGTCACATACCAAGCTAAACATCACTTGAGTAGGTTAACTTAGCCCTGATATTATCTTGTGTATCCAAAGATCCTGTAGGTAATTTGTCATCAACTTGCCTTCTACTTAAAAAATAAGGTCTAGCTTTACCTCTCCTTAGATTACGAGTCCCAGTTTGTGGTCTATTAACCTCCTTTGTTGGACACCCCCTGCTAACAAAATCTTTGTCTCAAAAACAAATTCCACCACAAGGGCTGAGTTAGCAAACCAAAACTAATAAACCAAATAGCACTCTAGTAGTACCAAGGAAGACCAAAGTTGGGTTAGCATAGTATATTTTAATATCCACTTTGTTAAAACTTCTTCAGAACACAAACTGAAAGTCACAGCAATGCATTTAAATACACTCTAGTAAATTAACAATTAAAATAAACAAGTTAAAACCACACATCTCTGTTAACAAGATAAAATTAATCCTTCAATTTCCTATCTCTCAAAAAAACACTTAATGTTAGTGTTCATTTAAACCAGGTGGAATGTCAGCACCAAGTTTATTCTGTCAAAACACCTCTCTCATTTCCACCTGGTTTTTAAATTCTCCCCATCGTTTATCAACAATAACCTGGTCTAAAACAGCAAAACAAATTTTTTTAAAATTTTTGCAAACAACAGAATGTTTGAATAAAACATTGTTCACATCACATCGTTTGATAGCACTTAAATGTTCTTTGATTCTAATTGTCTTGTCATACCAATATAAAATGAGTCACAACCTGAACATAATGCAATGTAAATCAACCCCATAGACTCTCAATTTATGTGCAAAATTTATAGTATAAGACAGATGGGGCAACATAACATATGGTCCCTCTTAAATGTACCTACATGCGGATGCGGAACATCAGTTACATTTGTAGGTTCCTTTACTCTTGTTAGTGTGAGTTACTTTCACTTTCATGTCAGGCCTTTCCAGCAAATGTTTTATACTGAACTCTCTTGTGTTGACAAACTGAGGTAGGTTTCCTAAAACTTGTGCAAGTTCTTTATTACTATTAATAATTCCCCATTTATTGCTAATAATATTTTTAATATTTAGAACATCCACTGACATCTAAACTACAATGAGGGATGTTAAAATTTACCTGTTTATCAAATCTAATATATTTATTAACAAAAGCTTTATGCAAAATAGGGGGAAAAATATGACCCTCTTTTCTCATATTTCTTTAGCCGTATTTTCTAAAACATAATGGATAACCTCTGTTTAAAAAGAGGCTAGTAATAAAATTAACTTCCTGTTCAAAAACATTATCTCTACTAATCATACGCGAAGCTGTAATATATTGCCTCCTTGGAATATTGTCTTTCATGTACCCCGGATGGTTACTAAGACAATGTAAGTAACTATTAGAAAAAGTGTTTATTCTGTAAACGCTACTGTCAAAAGACATGATCTGAAGTAGGAACTTCATTTGTCAGCAACCTTTGGGATACGGATCCGATCTCGGATCTGAGCAGGCAACTTTTACCACAGCATAGATCCGGGCTCCTAGCTCCTCCCTTTACCCATAATCCCCTGCCAACCCTAACTGACCTCAGATCTAGTTTGCCGCGCTTCAAGCCTACAAGCTGGATTTTGAGCTCCTGGCAATTCAGTGGATTTGTGAGAAACAACTTAGCATTTTTTTGTACTTTTCTGTGTGATTGTGTGAGTTTGTTTAGGTTCCCTCTTAAATATCTTTTTTTATAACATTTTTCCTCCCTACCCTCGCTAGTTCTTTGTGTGTTTGTGGTGTGTGTAGGGGCCTAGTGAGTGTGTTTTTCCATTCAACATGTCAGAGGCCCCTAAAGCCATCTTTTCAAAATGCACAGAGTGTGGCCATAAGCTTTCACCGGCGGATGGCCACACCCGGTGCGTTAGGTGCCTTGGGGTTGAACACCTCTCATCAGGATGCACGATTTGTGCAGCGTTCAACCCCAGGGCACTTAAGGACCGGAGGTCGAAGCTGATTCTGGTGGGCCTTTTGCCCCCGGACTCTGCTCCGGCCTCCAGTTCTTCGGTGGCCGCTACCCAGCCCTTGGTGGTAGCCACCCCTGCCTCCCTTCCTCCGGTCAGGACTCAACCTCCCATTTTGGCTTCGGAGGAGAGGGAGGCCGGAAAAACCAAAAGGAAAGAGAAGCACCGTAAGCGGCGGCCCGGCCGAGGACTCTTCCTCGGCCCCGCCCGCCAAGCGGGCTTCTCCATCCAGGATTTCTGGATCGCCTCCTCCTCTGCTTTGGTCCCCTTGTTTTTCACTGGGACCTGGGGAGGAGGCAACCCGGTCCCCATCGAGGCATCACTCTAGGTCTGCCTCGGTGGCCTCGTCGAGGTCCACATTTAGTATGTCAGATGCAGACATGGACCGGATGATGATGAGGTTCATCTAGGGCCCAGCTGCAGATGGGAGTGCTCTTGCCTCCCCCCCTCCAGGGAGGGAGCTCGACCCCATTTTTTGCCCCAATTGCTCCTTCTCCATCCCGCTTCCCGGGTTCGGAGCATTCAGAGCCGAGCCGAGGTGGATCTGGGGGTGTGTCGGAGCCGACAGTACTAGTTACTTCGGCTCCGACTGGTCCCTCGAGTTTGTCGGATCCGACCTCTCGGAGCCGTGGGCAGAGCTTCGGATCCGAGGGACTTTGTGTGACTTCGGCTCCGTCCCAGTCGGAGCACACGGGTCCTTCGGATCCGAGGGTCTCAGCCCGATCCGTCCCGCTTCGGATCCGAGTGGGAGCCGACTCTCGGAGCCTATTGAGAGTAGCTCCCCCTCGGCTTTCGCGGTGGTGGAGAGGGCACTGTTGAGTGCATCCGGACCCCCGGTCCTGGCTTCGGTTCCTCCCTGCACTCCCTCTCAGCTGGTTCGGGCTCCCATCACCCGGCCTTCGGGACAGCCTGCTTCAGTGTCTCTGGATGTTCCTGCAGAACGTGATATTGCTGGTGAGTCTTCCTCGGACAGCCCCCACCGAAGAGGTCCCTCACAAAGCCAAGTGTAAGAGGAGGCACATGGACTCCCCTGAGTCCCTTACCGAAGATACGGACTTAGATGAAGGGGAAGGCTCCCCAAGGTCACCCCCCAAGGATGTCTCCTTTGGAGACATCATGGAGATGCTCAGGATTAGGGGGGGGGGCTTCCTCCGATGAGTCCGTATTCCTAGAGGCGTTCGAAGCAGGGCCATCTACCTCTTGGGTGTCCCCTCCCCCCGACCCCCTGGTGGACCTTATTTCCACCAGGGCTTGGAAGGAGCCGGACACTGTAGAGCCAGTCCCGAAGTGCCAGGATAGGATCCTGAGTCCCCCTGCTGAAAGAACCCACTGGAGCAGAGGTCCCCCCATGGATGCCATGTTGGTGGCGGCGGCCACCAAGAGAGAGCTGGCTTAGGAGAGCTCTGCGGTCCACCCGCCAAGTAGGGACTCTCGAGCGATGGACCGCCTGGGGAAGCGGGTCTTCAGTTCAGCAACCTTCTCCATGAGAGCGCTGAACTATAGGGCACACATCATCCGAATGTAGCGGGATCTAATAAAAGAATATGCTGCATCCCCCCAGAGTCCATGTCGGAAGGAGACAAGCATCTGTACTCCTCTCGAATGTCTACTCTACGTTCAGTTTCTAACACCTCTATGCGGCTCTTGTCACATGCCACTGAAGGAGCCACTAGAGCCGGCGGAGCTGGCCTGGTAATCGGGCGTCAGGCCTGGCTCCGACACTGTGACTTCTTGGAACCCTTTAAGGCATCATTCGCGAATGCCCCCTTTGATGGTTTTGCACTTTTTGGCAAAACCGTTCGCGACACTTTAGTCCAGAGCAAAAAAGACGGGAAGACGTCGGCTGTCGGAGTCCGCTTCTCTGCTCCCCAGAGGTCCTTTTCTAAGAAGCAAAAGGGTCAGAAGAAGATGTGGTTCCGAAAATCGCATCCGTCCCAGTCTGCTCCGGACAACCAGTCCTCTCGTGGCAGAGGAGGACAGGGAGGACGCCGCCCAAGAGGCAGAGGGGGTCCCAGAAACTTTGGGTCCAGGGAACCATTCTCTGAGAGGCCACAGAACCCCTGAGGGGTTGCCCGGCTGCTCCACTCTGGAGGCAGTCGGGGGGCGTCTTTCGAAGCACCTAGCAGTGTGGGAGTCCATAACAACAGATCGCTGGGTGCTTCGCATCATATCCAGAGGTTACCAAATTCCCTTTATTGTAACCCCCAAAATCAAAAGCCTCCCCGACGTACCACCCAATCAGAGGGAGGCAGCTGCTACAGGAATTCAGCAGCTTTTGCAAAAAAGAGCCATCCAACCCGTCCCCCCAGATCAGTTCGGATCAGGGTTTTACTCCAGGATCTGAAGTAGGAGATTCATTTGTCTGCAACCTGTGGGTTATGGATCTGATATCGGATCCGAACCGGCATGGTTTATCCAGCTATGGATCCGAGCTCTTAGCTCCTCCCCTCACCCATAATGCCCTGCTCTCCCTACATGACCTCAGATCTAGTTTGCCGCGCTGGTAACCAGTTGGATCATCTGAGCTCTTCAGCCAAGTGTTTATAAAACTCTTATAAAGCTTTAAATTCCCTTTTTGTAGTTAAATTTGTGTGATTGTGTTAGGTTTCCTTTAATCTTTTGATAGTTTTGGGTTTAAATTTTACATTTAAAATTTTATTTTAATTCCCTCCCCTCGCTGGTTCGGAGTTTTGTTGAGTGTGTTGTTTGGGGCCTTGTGTGTGTGCTAGTTTAGCACTAGTTGTTTGTCTTTTTTTCTTTGGTAAAAAAAAAAAAAAAAAGACTTTAGTTATGTCGGAAGCCCCTAAGGCAATTTTTTCGAAGTGCTCCGAGTGTGGCCATAAGCTTTCCCCTGCTGATGGCCACACTCGGTGCGTTCGATGCCTTGGGGTTGAACACCTCACTTCTGGATGTTCCATTTGTGCAGGGTTCAACCCCAGGGCATTGAAGGAACGGAGGTCGAAGCTGGTCCTGGTGGGACTTCTGCCCCCGGACTCGGCTTCGGCCTCCGCTCCTCTGGTGGGTACTGTTGCTACAGTCCCCTCCTCGCCTGCTCCCCCTCCTCCACCTGGGACTCAACCTCCCGCTGCTGGGTTGGAGGACAGGGAGGCAAGAAAAAAGGACCAGAGAGAGAAGCACCACAAGTGGCAGGCCGAGACCTCCGTTTCGGCCCCGCCAGCTAAGCGGGCTTCTCCTCCGGCCTCCTTGGCTGCTGGCTCTCCCCCCCTCGGCTCCGGTCTCCGTTCTGCTTTTCACCGGGGCCTGAGGAGGAGGAGACCCGATCTCCGTCGAAGCTATCGAGGAGGCACTCAAGGCCTACCTCGGTAGCCTCTTCGAGGTCTACATATAGCCTTTCCGACGCCGATGTGGACCAGATGATGAGAAGGTTCATCCAGGCCCAGATGCAGATGGGAGTGCTCCTGCCCCCCCCCCCCCCATTTTTCAAGCCCATAGCTCCTTCTCCGACCCGCTACCCGGGTTCGGAGCGTTTGGAGCCGGGCAGCTTCGGAGCCGGGGGTGGGTCGGCGCCGATAGTACTAGGTACTTCGGATCCGACCCTGCCCTCGAGTGTTTCGGATCCGACCTCTCGGAGCCTGGCTCCGAGCATCGGATCCGGGGGACTTATGCCTTCGGCGCTGTCTGTGTCTGAGCGCACTGGTCCCTCGGATCCGAGTGTCTCGGGGCCGGCTCCGATCCACTCTTCGGATCCGAGGGGGAGCCGACTTTCGGATCCTTTGGTCGAGGCTGGCTCCCCTTCGGCTTTTGATGTAGTGGAGAGGGCTCTGTTGAGGGCTTCCGGACCCCCGGCACTTGCTTCGGCTCCTTCCCGCACTCCAACTGCACTGGGTCAGGCTTCCACCATCCGGCCACTGGGACAGCCCGCTTCAATGCCCCAAGCTGTTCCATTGGAACAAGACACTGCTTGCGAGGGCTCCTCGGACAGCCCCCCCGAGGAAGCACCTCGCAAGCATACGTGTAAAAGGAGGCACATAGACTCCCCCGAGTCTTTAACAGAAGACACGGATTTGGAGGAAGGGGAAGGCTCCCCAAGATCACCCCCCCCCTGAGGATGTCTCCTTTGGAGACATCATGGAAATGCTTCGCATAAGGGGTGGGTGGTCTGCCCCCAAGTCTTCCTCGGACAAGTCCGTGTTCTTGGAGGCATTCGAGGCGGGTCCGTCTACCTCTTGGGTGTCCCCTCCTGCCGACCCCTGGTGGACCTTATTACCACCAGGGCATGGAAGGAACCAGACACCGTGGAGCCAATCCCCAAAAGGCCAGACAGAATCCTTAGTCCCCCTGCAGACCGTGCCCACTGGAGTAAGGGGTAGATGCCATGTTGACGGCAGCAGCCACCAAGAGGGAACTCACCCAGGAGAGTCCCTCAGTGCATCCTCCGAGCAAGGAGTCTCGGATGATGGACTGCTTGGGGAAGCGAATGTTTAGTTCAGCGACCTTCTCGGTGAGGGCGCTCAAATATCTGGCACATGTTGTCAGTATGCAGCGCTATCTTATTAAAGAATACGCTGCATCCCCCCCAGAGTCCATGTCGGAGGAGGACAAACTTTTGCACTCCACCTGTATGGCCACTCTTCGATCCGTGATGAATACCTCTATGCGGTTGCTGTCCCATGCTACTGAGGGAGCCGCTAGAGTTGCAGGAGTAGGCCTAGTCACTAGACGCCAGGCCTGGCTCCACCATTGCGATTTCACGGAGCCCTTTAAGGCATCCTTCGCGAACGCCCCCTTCGATGGTTCAGCTCTTTTTGGCAAAACGGTTCGCGACACCTTGACCCAGAGCGAAAAGGACGGGAAGACGTCTGCTGTCGGAATCCACTTCTCTGTGCCCCAGAGGTCCTACTCTAGGAACAAAAAGGGCCAGAAGAAGATGTGGTTCTGGAAGTCGCAGCAATCCTAACCCGCTCCGGACAACCAGTCCTTCCGTGGCAGAGGAGGACAGGGAGGACGCTGCCCCAGGGGCAGAGGGGCTCCCAGGAATTTCGGGTCCAGAGAACCTTTCTCTGAACGGCCCGCGCAGCAGCCCTGAGGGGTTGCCCGACTGCTCCACTCTGGAGGCAGTCGGGGGACGTTTTTCGGAGCACCTAGCGGCATGGGAGTCCATAACATCAGACCGCTGGGTCCTCCGCATTATATCCAGAGGATACAAGATCCCATTTCATCACATCCCAAAATTAAAATCCCTCCCCGACGTTCCACCCGGTCAGTGGGAGGCCGCTTCAGCAGAAATTGGCCATCTGCTGGGAAAAAGAGCCATCCAGCCCGTCCCCCCAGACCAGATCGGATCAGGGTTCTACTCCAGGTTCTTTTTAGTGCCAAAAAAGACGGGGGACCAAAGACCAATTTTAGACCTGTCCCTGTTAAACCTGGCAGTTCCCAAGGAGAAGTTCCGGATGGTCACTTTGCAATCCATCCTCCCCCTTCTGGGAGAGAATCACTGGATGTGCTCTATAGACCTCAAGGATGCGCACTACCACATACTAATGGACAGGCGTTCCAGGAGGTTTCTTCGCTTCCGGCTGGGAGCCAGTCACTACCAGTTCAGGGTCCTTCCCTTTGGTCTCACCACAGCCCCCAGGGTGTTCACCAAAGTATTAGCAGTGGTTGCGGCCCACCTGAGGCTTCAGGGGGTGCAGGTCTTTCCGTACCTGCACGACTGGCTTCTTACCGCCCCAACAAGGCATCTACTATCCTTGGCGCGAGACTCCTTTCTTCATCTAGCTCCCCGCATGGGCATCACGATAAACGTAGCAAAATCCAACCTGGCCCCTACTCAGTTGATAGATTTTATAGGTGCCAGGTTAGACACGAGGGAGTTAAGAGCCTTTCTCACAGCCGACAGAGTTCGGAATCTGCGACTCCAGGTGCAGGCCATCCTCCACTCTAGCTCGGTTCCGGCGGAATTGGTCTTGAGGGCTCTAGGGTCCATGGCGGCAGCAATATCTCTTCTTCCACTCGCCAGGTTCAACATGCAGGTCCTTCAGTGGACACTTCAAGTTCAGTGGTCTTACCTTGCTCTACCTCTGCATCATCCCATTGCGATCAGCAAGGCTTGCAAGCGGTCTCTCTTGTGGTGGCTCCATTCTCAGGATCTCCACGGAGGCCGCCCCTTTTGTGCTTCTCCCCCTCTCGCCATGGTGACCACGGACGCCTCCTGCCTCGGGTGGGGGGGGCATTTTGCAGGCCGGACGGTCCAAGGCACGTGGAACGACTCAGAGACCTCCCTGCATATCAATGTCCTAGAGATGAGAGCAGTGCTCTTGGCATTGCAAGCACTTCAGGCCTTTCTTCCCCTGGGAACAATTGCGATTCAGTCAGACAACATGTCGGTGGTCTGGTACATCAACAAACAGGGGGGAGCCAGGTCTTATCCTTTATGTCGAGAAGCCATGAGAGTGTGGGAATGGGCGATCTCCTCCAACCGCTTTCTCATTGCAACGCATATTCCGGGTCGGTCCAACATACTTGCGGACAAGCTCAGTCGCACCATTCTCTCCCCGTACGAGTGGTCTCTCAATGCTCAAGTAGCGAAACGTATCTTCGCACAGTGGGGAACTCCTTGTTGCGATCTCTTTGCGTCTCCCTTAAACACCAAGTGCGACAGTTTTTTCGCTCTAATCCCTCCTCCAGGGGATTCTCCGAGAGACGCTCTGGTGCATGCTTGGCCTCCCGGTCTTCTTTACGCATACCCCCCTTTGCCTCTGATGCTCCAGGTTCTTCAGAAAGCCTCTCGGTTGGGGTGCAGAATGATCCTCATTGCCCCATTCTGGCCTCGACAGATCTGGTTCCCTTACCTAAGGTCTCACTCGGTGAATCCACCTTGGATTCTAGATCCCATTCCGGATCTGATATCACACCCATCGAACCTACCAACTCCGAATCTGGACAACCTGAAGTGAACTGCTTGGCTGCTCCAGTTCCACTCCTAATTAGGACTCCCGGTATCTCGTCCCCCGTTAAGGCCATCCTGGTAGCGGCTCATAAACCATCTACCAGGAAAGTTTACCGCAGTAAATGGAAACGATTCTCCATTTGGGCGTTGCGGCAGGGTCTAGATCCCTTCACGGTTCCCCTTCCTCTGGTGCTAGACTTCCTAACCACTCTTTTTAATGATGGTGCCAGTAGTTCCACGGTCGAAGTGCAGCTTGCGGCCATTTCTCACTATCATGTTGGTCATGACTCTGGACCGCTTATGTCCGCAAAATTATGTAAAATCTTCCTAAAAGGCACCTTTCTCCTTAGACCCCCTGTCAAGCAGGCGGTTCCACCATGGGATCTTTCTTTGGTTCTTCAGGCCTTGACCGCTCCCCCCTTCGAACCTGCGGCCACAGTAGATCTTAAATTCTTGTCCCTCAAGACTACTTTTTTAGTAGCCATTACTTCGGCCAAAAGAGTTTCGGAACTTCAAGCCTTATCCATGAAGCCTCCTTACTTGGTCTTCCATCCGGACCGCGTATACCTCAGGACCAATCCCTCCTTTCTTCCTAAGGTAGCTTCAGAAACAAACATTAATCAGTCCATTAACCTCCCTGTTTTCTTTCCTAAATATCAGAACAAGGGTGAATAGAAGCTGCATTCCTTGGATGTTCACAGGCAGCTTCGTTTTTATCTTAACAGGACAGCTGGTCATAGGCAATCCGACCAGTTGTTCATTTCCTTTGCCAAATTCAATCTGGGTAAGCCAATTTCCAAAGTCTCCTTGTCATGATGGATTTCGCAGTGTATCCTTTTAGCTTACCAAGCTTCTGGGAGGCCCGCACCGGAGGGAGTCCATGCCCATTCGACCCGGTCAGTTTCTACCTCAGCGGCCTTTAAAGCTAGGATTCCTCTGGATGACATTTGTTCAGCAGCCACTTGGGCTTCATCTCATACCTTTATTTCTCATTACAAGCTGGATATCACATCTAGAGGTAGAGCATCCTTTGGCTCCACGGTGCTCCGGAATATCCTTCCATGACGGCCGCTCAGGATTCAGGTAGCTGGGGACTCTGTCCCACAGGTTGCAGACAAATGAATCTCCTACTTCAGATTTAGAAGTTATGTACTTACCATAACGTTCCATCTGAGTAGGTGGATTCATTTGTCTGCAACCATCCCGCCCTCCTATCCCCCTGGCCTGGTCAGTTTCCTGCATATTATGTGTTACCCTTTTCTAGGGTATTTTGATTCAGGGCAAACTCGATCTGAGGTCATGTAGGGAGAGCAGGGCATTATGGGTGAGGGGAGGAGCTAAGAGCTTGGATCCATAGCTGGATAAACCATGCCGGTTCGGATCCGATATCGGTTCCATAACCCACAGGTTGCAGACAAATGAATCCACCTACTCAGATGGAACGTTATGGTAAGTACATAACTTCTAATTCTTTCTGGTGCCAAAAAAGACGGGGGACTTGAGACCCATTCTCGATCTCTCTCTCTCCTGAACTTGGCAGTACCCAAAGAAAAGTTCTGAATGGTCACCTTACAATCTATTCTCCCCCTATTACGGGAGAACGATTGGATGTGCTCGATAGACCTCAAGGATGCGTACTACCACATCCTAGTGGACAGACGCTCCAGGAGGTTCCTCCGCTTCTGGCTGGGAGCCAGTCACTTTCAGTTCAGGGCCCTTCCCTTCGGTCTCACCTCGGTCCCCAGGGTGTTCACCAAAGTCTTGGCGGTCATAGCGGCCCACCTGAGGCTTCAGGGAATTCAGGTCTTTCCGTACCTGGACGACTGGCTCCTCATCGCCCCAACAAGGCATCTGCTCTGTTCAGGCAGGGATTACTTCCTCGACCTTGCTCCACGTCTAGGGTTAACTATCAACATGACCAAATCTTCTCTAGTCCCCTCACAGGTAATAGATTTTATAGGGGCGAGATTGGATTCCAGGATAATGCTTGTTTTCTTAACTCCCGATCGGCTTCAGAACCTGAGGTTGCATGTCAAGGCCATTCTCATTCTTCCTGCTCCACCTGCGGAATTGATCCTGAGGGCTCTAGGGTCCATGGCGGCAGCTATTCCTCTACTACCCCTAGCCCGCCTAAATATGAGGGTACTGCAATGGACCCTCCAAGTACATTGGTCCCTGACTCGCAACCCCCTGTCCCATCCTATTCCCCTAAGCAGGGCTTGCAGAAGGTCGCTCATGTGGTGGCTCCGGTCCCCGAGTCTCCACACGGGACGACCATTTTCGATGCCTTCCCCCGTCGCCACAGTGACCACGGACACCTCTTGCCTGGGGGGGGGCACTATTCAGGCAGAACGGTCCAAGGCACGTGGAACGACACAGAGACCTCTTTGCATATCAATGTCCTAGAGATGAGGGCGGTGCTTTTGACGTTGCAGGCACTTCACAGCCTTCTACCGATTGGGACAGTTGCAGTACAAAAGGACAACATGTCAGTTGTCTGGGTACATCAACAAACCGGGGGGGAACCAGGTCTTATCCCCGTTGTCGCGAGGCCATGAGAGTGTGGGAATGGGCGATTTCCACCAACCGCTTTCTTATTGCAACGCACATTCCGGGACAGTCCAACATCCTAGCAGACAGGCTCAGTCGTTCGATTCTGACTCCGTACGAATGGTCTCTCAATCCTCTAGTAGCGAAACAAATATTTGCCCTATGGGGGCAACCCTGTTGCGATCTTTTTGCCTCTCCTTCAAATACCAAATGCAACAGTTACTTCGCTCTAATCCCCCCTCAGGAGGAGTCCCCGAGAGAGTCTCTAGTACATGCTTGTCCTCCCGGTCTCCTTTACGCTTATCCTCCTTTGCCCATGATGCTGAAACTCCTACAGAAAGCCAGTTGGCTGGGGAGCAAAATGATCCTCATTGCCCCATTCTGGCCTCGTCAAACATGGTTCCCGTACTTGTGGTCTCACCTAATTCATCCACCATGGATTCTGGATCCACTCCCGGATCTCATTACCCACTCTCTGGGTCTCCCGGCCCCCAACCTGGTCAACCTCAAGCTGACGGCTTGGTTGCTCCAGTTCCACTCCTGATTAGGACTCCCGGAATCTCCTCACCAGTCAAAGCCATCCTAGTAGCAGCACATAAACCTTCCACCAGAAGAGTCAATCGAAGCAAGTGGAAACGTTTCTCCATCTGGGCGGAGCACCATCACTTGGATCCTTTCACGGCGCCTCTCACGTCGGTTTTGGAGTTCTTAACTACCCTTTTTCATCAAGGGGCTAGCTGCTCTACAGTCAAGGTACAACTGGCAACGATTTCGCATTATCATGTAGGGCATGAATCAGGCCCTCTGATGACTTCTAAGCTTTGTAAAGCTTTCCTCAAGGGTACCTTCCTTCTCAGACCTCCAGTCAGGGAGGTAGTACCCCCATGGGATTTGTCTTTGGTTCTCCAAGCCTTGACTAGCCCCCCTTTCGAGCCGGCAGCCACGGTTGATCTTAAATATCTCTCTTGGAAAACGGCCTTCTTAGTGGCCATTACTTCAGCTAAAAGGGTCTCTGAACTTCAGGCTCTATGTGTTAAGCCGCCATATTTATCTTTCCATCCAGATAGAGTTTACCTCAGGATCAATCAGTCCTTTCTGCCTAAGGTGTCTTCGGAAGCTAATATTAACCAATCTATTAATCTTCCCATGTTCTTTCCCCATTACCAGAACAAAGGAGAATATAAACTGCATTCCTTGGATGTGCACAGACAATTGCATTTTTATACTCATCGAATTGCTGGTCATAGGTAATCTGACCAGTTGTTTGTCTCCTTTGCCAAAACAAGTTTAGGCAAGTCAATTTCTAAAGTTACACTATCACGGTGGATAGCTAATTGTATCCTCTTAGCGTATCAGAGTTCAGGAAGGCCTGCACCTCAGGGAGTCCGAGCTCATTCTACTAGGGCCGTCACGGCTTCAGCGGCTTTTAAATCTAGGGTCCCCTTAGATGATATTTGTTCCGCAGCCACTTGGGACTCATCTCATACCTTTATCAGCCATTACAAACTGGATGCTGTCTCCAGAGGTAGGGCGTCCTTTGGCTCTGCATTGCTCCGGAATGTTCTTCCATAAAGGCCACCCAGGATTTAGGTAGCTGGGGACTCTGTCCCAAAGGTTGCTGACAAATTAAGTTCCTACTTCAGATTTAGAAATTATGTACTCACCATAACGTTCCATCTGAGTAGGTATCTTCATTTGTCTGCAACCATCCCCCCCTCCTTCCCCCTGACCTATAGGATCTGTCTTGGATTAGCCCCTTCCGGGGCACATTAACATTGCTTATGTCGGGCAAACTTGATCTGAGGTCAGTTAGGGTTGGCATGGGGATTATGGGTAAAGGGAGGAGCTAGGAGCTCGGATCTATGCTGTGGTAAAAGTTGCCGGCTCGGATCCGAGATCGGATCCGTATCCCAAAGGTTGCAGACAAATGAAGATACCTACTCAGATGGAACGTTATGGTGAGTACATAACTTCTAATTAGCTATGTCCCAAGTCAATTGTGCATCTAAAAAGCTAACTTCATGTCCAGTGTCACCCAGTGTAAATGACAAAAAACTTAGAAGTCTAAATGTTTGAAAAAAGTGGTGCTATCAAATTCCCCTTCCATGATAAAAAAACAAATCTTCGACAAATCTGTTGTAAAATAAAATGTCCTGATTCTCTTGCACCATAGGTAATAACTTTTTCCCACCATCCGAGTACAAGATTAGCATAAGCCTGGGCAACAGTTGCCCCCATAGCAACTTCCTTGTTTTCCCTGTAATACCTATCACGAAAAAAAAATAGTTGTGCTGTAAAATCATTTCTAATAAATTTTTTTTGTTTTGTTTTATTTCCTAACTGCTACCACTTTCTATATTTCAGTTTGTATGTATCTTTACTGCACTTCTTTTTACATTGTATTTTTGCATATGTCTTGGAGCTTTTCTCCCCGGGCCTCTACTGAAAATGGACATGTATCCAGTTAGACTAGCCCGGTCAACAAATGTAAAATAAATAAATAAATAAAATAAATAATGTACAATAAAGCTGTATGTAATCTGCATTAACCTGCCCATACTTAAGAAGATACTCTCTAACAAAATCTACCCCTTGTTCTATCAGGATAGAGGCAAATTAAAAAAACTACAGCAACAATAACGAGAGATATAGTATTGGTGGTGGGAGGGAGTGCTGAATGAAAATTCTTAATATGATCTAAAATATCCTACGAATCCCGATAATAAGAAGGTAAAAGGTAAAACTTGCACTTTTGGGTTAAACGGGCTGATACAATAGGTCTAAATGGGGGGGGGGGGTTATTGCATTTTTGTGAACCTTTGGTATTCCAAATAAAATACCTACACGTGTTTGCTTAGTATAAAAAAGGATACTTGCGTATTATCGCAACCACGCATTTTCACCAACATGTTATTTGAATTATTGGGAAAGTAGCTGTTTTGCAGTTGAATTAACAGTACTAAGTAGGACTGTCAGAGATGTATTCTGGCTGGTATAATATTTATTAAATGAGATTGCAACCACACTTTCTCACCAAACCGTTATTTTTTTATGTAAATGCAGTTATTATGACATTTTAAAAGCTGTCAATACATTCCTCGGAACCTGATCTGTAGCAGTACATGACAATTCCTTATTTCGCCATTTCTCAAAGGATTTATCAGTTGGCTGAGGGTATTGCAGGTATGGCTAGATTGGGACTGTGTTGTGGCTGGCATTGGTCTGGGGTGAAGAATGTGTCCCAAAATGTCGGCCTGGGCACCAAATTTAATGTGCAATAACTCTACACAGCACAATACAATATGTAACATTTTCCATTGTAAGTCTGCTTCAGGTTGGCTCTATCTGGAATCTTTTAGCATAAAATGTTGTATATATTAGAGTGTTTTTGTTTTTGTGATTATTCCCCACTAGGCTGCATGTACTGTGCAGCATGGAAGGAGTCAATAATACAAATAACGGGCTGGTGAGAAAGGGTGGTTGTGAAAATACGCAAGTACCAAAAAAGTTATATAAGTTGATATTTATTTCGCCATTCATTTCCATATCATCCAGTAATGAATAAAAAAAATCTATATTTAGTTTGAATCTCTCCGATTGAAACTTCATAGTATTAATATCGATTACTAAGCATCTCTTCCATGTTATTATAATAATAGTTTACATTCATAACTACCAGTCCAGTCCCCTTATCTGCCTTCATAAATCTTAAAACTTTTCTCGTGACTTCATTCCTTCAATGCGTTACATTCACTATATAACAAACTGTAGCAAGGTTTTAATGCTTTCCTATCGAGGGGATTCCTTATATCCCTCTCATAAAACACCTCAAAATTTCTGATAGTGTAATGCAGTGAAGGATTGAAAGTAGACAGTCTTCTCAAACAATTATTAATGGTAACATGTTTCAGTATAAAAGCCAAATTGAGCTTCCTAGTATACATCTTTAATTGAAAAATGATTTGAGGAAAGCAAGATCTATGACTAGGTATGAAACTCAAACCTAGTCTCAGCACTCTGTGTTTCTGTAAATTTGCAAGGGCTTGTTCTAAGCAAGCCTCATCAGTATGCAACCCGGAGACCCTCATACGTTGCACTTTCATAGGAGTGTTACTAGGCTATTGGCCCTGAGGCTCTTATAAGCCTAGCCAAAAGTTTAGCCCATGTTTAGACAAGTCACCACACAAAGCCCCTGTCCAGCAGGAACACAGGTGGAATCCCAGGGGTGTATTTTCTTTTCCCATCCAGTTATCCAGGTTGCACTTAAAAAGGGATAATGAGGTACTCTGCTTGACGTGGAGAGGGAGTCTGTTCCACAGATGGGGGCAGTCTCTGGGACGCATCTGTCCCGCCAACAAGTCCTATTGATATCACAGACCAGGTTGAGGTCGCGAGTATGGGTTGATTGAGTGGAGCTTGACTTGCGGATATCCAGCAGTCCCATCAAGGCAGGGTCTTGGATTGCTGTATATGCCAAACAGAGGTCACCACTGAGGAGTCTGTATGAAACTGAGTAGAGGGATAGAGCTTTTAACCTATCTGTGTAGGCTAGATGTTTGAGGCCCCAGGTTCTCCTGATGAGGGAACCTCTGTGGTCTTTTCAGCTACTGCATGTGGTTTGCGAGGTACATGCCGAAGGGGGGTGTTGTACTCAATAATTGGCCTTATAAGAGAAGAATACAGGGATGTTATGACTTCTTTGTTCTTGGATGAGATCCCCCTACTCATGAGGTGGGCCATATAGAAAGCTTTCCATACAACAGAAGCAATATGGTGGCCAAAAGTCAGGTTGCTATCAACCTGGGTGTCGAAATCCCTCACTACTGATTGTGTACTTAGGACATTGTTATTAATGTGATATGTGGGGATATCACTCTCTCCCCAAAGGGGATGATGATGCATTTTTTGGCATTCAGCTTGAGGCCATGTTTCTGGCACCAGTCATTTGTTTGGGTGAGACCCTCTTGGAGGACGTCCACATCACTTGGGAATTGATGATTGCGCCCAGCTTGCGGTCATCTGCAAACCTGGTTTCATTGTCCACTGGTTTTGGCCTGCACCTCAGAGACATATATCCGGAATAACAGAATCTCCAAAACCAATCCCTGGGGTACGCCGCTAGTTACAGGTCGACTGCTTAAGGTGGCTTCCCCTATTTTGATTAGGTGGTTCTGTCAGTGAGCCAGTTTGCTACCCATCTAGTAACATGTGGATCAATGCCTAGTGGAAAGAGTTTATCTACTATGCCCGAGTGGGGAATAGTGTTGAAAGGCTTTGGCCAGGTCAAGGTAGGTGGTGTCCCCCATCTTCCCCTCGTCCATGGCTTTGGTGAGTGTCTCAAAGAAGTCGATCAGATTTAACAAGCATGCCGTACCCTTGACAAAGCCAAACTGTGTGGGGTTGAGTGTTTGGAGTTTGCCAATGTCCCTGTTAATGAGGTCCATGATACTCCATTCCATGGCCTTGCAGATCAGGCTAGTTAGGCTGATGGGTCTATAATTTCCTGGATCAGTGGATGCTCCACCTTTGTGTAAAGGGATGGTAGTGGCTGTCCTCCACTTGACTGGGACAAAGCCGGTACTCAGACTTTGGTTGAATAGGGTCCCTCATGCTGCTGCAAGTTCATGCCTGAGTTAATTTAGGATGCAGCCAGGGATATCGGGTCCCATGGAGGCTGTATGTTTTTGCATTTGAGAGGGCAGTGATGACCTGTTCCCTAGAGATAAGGGGTGGGGGGCAGGTACTGGGAATGTCCCAATTTACTGATGGGGGGGGGGCAGAGGGGAGGACAGAGGGGAGAAGTTTTCACTGAATCTGTCATCCAGTAAATTGGCTGAATCTTTTGTATGTGGTGTCCTTGACCACCAGTTCTGAACAGATCTGGGTAATTCCTTTGAGATTTCAGACATATGTGAAGAAGGCCTTATGATTGACTGTAGTAGATGTGGCCAATTTGGACTCAAAGTTTGCTTTAGAAAATTTCATTAGTGCTTGCTTGTTCTAAGGAGAGATTGCTTCCAGTTGGGCACCTGCTCCTTCCTGGTCCTTTCCACCAGACAGGTTTACTTTTCCTTGCGGTGGATGATTTTGTCCTGTCTGGTATTCCTGATTCAATACTTCTATATAAATGCTCGTATAGTACTTTGGTGTAGATTTGGACATTGGTGCCAGTTCCTACAGTGGGGGAGGAGACTGTGAAGCTGTTTATAACATCCCTCAGGAGGTTGTATTCAGCTTTGGAGAAGTTTTTTTTGTTTGACCCTAGCTAGAGGGGGATCAGGAGAGATGGTGACTTTGAAAGTGACCGCTTTATGGTCGGATCTTACCAGCGTGGATGGTACTGAAGGGGTGCTGCAGTGGTTAATCATGTTGGTTAATACCAGGTCCAAGATGATATCGCCTCTTGTGGAGTATCAACTAGCTGTTCCAAGGCATTTGCATTGATTAAATAGAGGAATCTCTGGGCATTTGTATTCTGGCATGAGTAGTTTTTCCAGTCTATGGTTGGGTAATTAAAGTCACCCAGGATCATGGTAAAAGGTTGAACCTTTATAGATTTGAAATGGTCCAGATAGGTGTAGTGGGCATCTTGAGTCAAATTTGGGGGTCTGTACCTAGCTATAATTTGAATAGGGGTCTTGTCAATGGTTAACTGCACCTGGAGTGTCTCCTGTACATCATACTGTTTGACCAGCTTGGAGGTGTGTGTCTTTAATATGTATTGAAACTCCACCTCCTTTGGCTTTGCTGTCCAAAGTTTAGGATCTGAATGTGTGATAGGATGAGTAACCAGGTAAGGCTGGGGTGCTCTCTGCAGCTTTGAACCAGGTTTCTGTAACTGCACAAATGTCAACATCTTCCAGGATTAAGAATGCTCGCAATGAGCGCATTTAGCAGCATGACCTTTAATTTGAGTTTTGTTGAAATGTTGGTTCAACACATTCTCATATAGTTGTCTGGGATGCATGCTTGTACAATGTTAAAACATATTTTTCCAACAGTTTCCTACACATACAAGTATCAATATGACCATCACTAGTCCTGTGTAAACAAACATCTAAAAAATCAATATCTTGATAAGAATGGGTCATAGGGAATCTGAGGAAAGCAGTACTGTTGCCTATGTAGAGAATAAAATAATTGAGAATCATTATTGGACCATCCCAAAACAAGAAAATTTCCTCCACAAATCTTTTGTTTTTCTGCGCACATCAAGTACTGTAATTCTATCCCATAACGTAGCCTCCCACAGTGCCATCATATGTTTTTTACTGGAGCTTATACTGGAAAATAATGCGTTATCTTTGATAATAATTTTTATCTTCAGAAGTTAGGCATAGCTATGGGGCACTGTGCGTGCCAACAGCTACACCAGTATGGTGATGGCACAGTGGGAGGCTGACTGTGTTATGACAGAGAATAGTTTTCCTGCACACATCAAATACTATAAAAGATTTCTATGTATAGGAAACCTTGTTGGAAAAAAATGGTGCTAACAAAAGAGGTTAATAGACCATTTACTGAAACTCATGATCTAAGGAGAGGTAAATCTAGACCTTATTTTTCACGTAGAAGGTAAGTTGAGGACAATTTATCTGCTGGATCTTCGGATGCACAAGATAATATCAGGGCTAAATTAACCTACTCGAGTAATGTTAGCTTGGTATGTGATATTGTAAAAGAAACTGGCCAATTTTCATGACAGATAAGAACATTAAACTTTTCCTTGCCGTTTATGTAAGGCATGAGATTTGATTTCATCTGAAAAGTTTTTTATCCCTTCTGTAACTAAAAAGAGTTATGCTCCCAGACTTTATGCAGATTTCAGAAGCACAATTTAGTTTACTTAGTGATTTGTAATGTATGTTCCTGTTTTTACATTGTGAATCGCTCCTTTAAGGAGTGTATTCTTGAACATCTAGGAGACATATGGAAATGTGATGTATCTAAGGCTCTTGCAAAATGTTTCCTTTTCTGCACATATTTTCCAATTTATGGTCTTGCAGTTGGTTACTAGGGATAATGAGAAGTGGTGACGTAAATAAAACTGTGGGTAGCGGAAATGAAGTGGATCATCACACTTCAAGCTAGTAAGAAATTTGGTCTTAATAGTACTGTGCCTTTTAAAGCTGGTTTTAAAGTCACACAAATTCATTTATTGATTGATTATTTTTGATATATATATATATATATATATATATATATATATATATATATATATATATATATTGCTTGTTTTAACTTGTTTTTATTGTCTGAAAAATGCGCTGAAGTGCATGAAAGTGCTTACCGAATAAAATTTGCTGTTTTTCAGCCTTGTTGGTTGTTTTTTCTGTTACTTTTCAGTTATTCATAACTTCCCAAGGTGAACTGCCTCATGTCACTTATAACCCCTCAGTTCATGGGACTTCTCTTGAATGATCAGCGCCTGCTCACGAAATGCTTGCTGCTGTGTAAAAAAGTGGAAAGGGTCTGACCTAGCTGGAGACAAGTTATTCATTAATCCCCTGAGTCCTGATCCATTTACCTTGTTTAGGCAAGTGAAAAGTATGTTCTGCCGGCATAGCTTCCTAAGATCATTGAAGGATTGCACCCCAGCACTGAACAAAGTCTTGCAAATTGCTAAATGTTGATGGCGCTACTTCAGACCCTTTTGTTTACAAGCTCCAGGCACTGAGATAAACTGTGCCCTCTGCCTTCATGTTGATTGGGAAGTCCAGATTCACATACATTCTGTTCTCCCCCATTTTCATCTGTATTTATATTTATTCACAGACAAAACTATGTCAACATCTAGTGGCTACTCTTTAAAATATTACTCTTGATTAAAGTCTACGCATACATTTTTATTTAAATCCTTATGCATCCTTTTACCTAAAACCTCTTTTTGCTTTATTTAAAAAAAGTTCTGGATAATTTGTTAATCTGTGTACCTTTCTACTCTGCAGTTTTCTCCACATGCCACATTATTTTCATATACACTGGATCATTACTAGTATAGTGCACAAAACATTGTTGCGGTTAACCTTCCTTTGAATCTTAAGACACTTTTTTATATTTTAATAAATCTAAAAATCCTAAAGATTCCTTACTATGATGGTAGGTAAAAGACAAAAAAGGAAGTCGTACCTCCTCAATATTGTACAAATTTTTCTAGCTTCTCTACTGTATTATTCCATCCATCCAGCCTCAACTTCTTTTCCCATTTTGCACATGGGTTCGGGGTGTCACTTCAACAGTGACAATCATCTCAAGCCATGGTTAACACCGCTGGGTGGCTAGCCCTGCCGTGATAGTTCATCTGCACCACTCACTTACACATACACTTGCTCCTATGGCCAGTTTAGTGTCCAATCCACTACTGCATGTCTTTGGAATGTGGAAGGAACCTGGAGCACCTGGAGGAAATGCAGACTACACACAGAAGGCACCCCAGCCTCTTGCTCTGAGGGGACAACGCTAACTGCTGTAGCACCATGCCTGCCCCTTTACTGTATTATTCCACACACAAATATCTGTAAAACAAGCGTAACATTTCACATATTTAAAACCATCATTCACTTAAATAACTTTTTCTTCCCCAAAGAACATAAGCAAATTAGCAAAGCTTTGTGCCATTCTGGCACCCATAGCAGTCCCCACCTTTTATTTGTTAAATCTCATTAAAAACAAAATATTTGTTAAAACCAAAACAATTGTGTGTCAATAGTCACATCTTTACAATGTAAGCTTATTACTTTCTAATAACTTAAGAGAATCACTGCCTGTATGATGTGGGATCACATAATATAAAGACTTAACATCCACTGTGACTGATGAATCATTCTTTCACATTTCTGCACATTTCATTTACTCCATCAAATCTAAAGAATCCCAAGATTTAGTTTCTTTAACTAAATCCTTAACACTAAATTCAGTAAAAATTGGCAAATGCTATTTTGTGTGGAATAATACAAAAGAGGCGCTAGAAAAATGTGTACAATGTTGGTGAAGTATGACTTCCTCTTTGTCTTTTACCTCTCATCGTAATAAAAAAATCTGTGAGATATTTAGATTTATTAATATATAAAAAGGTGTAGATTGATATGTATGTATGCCTTTAAGAAGCTTTCCAGGGGCTTTCACAAGTGTGTAAATACTGAGCATGTGCAAGCCTGACTGCCATTTTGTAGTAAGCCTTTGAGATGTACGCATGCATGTCTGTATAGACTGTTTATCAGTTTGTTTATATTTTGTAATGCTGTTATCCATCCTGATGTGTTTTTTGTAATAAAGCATGTAAACAAACTACCCTGCCTGTTCGTCATCTATACTGGGGGGGACAAGTGACATGGTGTCAGAAGTGGGATCCAGTTTCTTTAGATTCGAGACCGAGAGGCATTCAGTTAAGATTGGAAGAATATAAAGGAATGAATCATCCCTACTGCATGTATAACTCGCAAAACAGGTCAGAAACAAATTTCAGATATTAAAATTTGCTCAAAAGATTTCTTATCCGTAAAATATGAAACAAAGCATTTAAAACACTCTAAAGCAAACAAAATGTCTGAAACCATGACACATTGATAGAAATATTCAAATTACTATGGAAAATGTTTGAATAAAGTCCGAATAGCATAAAATGAATAAAATAAAGGAAACGACTGTGTTTTTTGCTCAGCACATATTTTTTTGCATTAATTAAAGCTATTCAAGATATCTGAAGTATATGAAGTGTTTGCATGTTTGTGCAGTATTGTAGTACATTTATTTTGTAAAATACAGTCATTTCAAAGCTTATTTTGCAAAGTACATTGTTTCGAAGAGTTTATTGTCATTTTGAATGTTATTACAAGCACATATAGCAGCTTGTTTTTATATAATCACAAAGGGACATATTTTGCGGTGTATTTGAGCATAATTTGTTGGCATGGCAGACTGATTTCGAAAACCAGGACCACTTGTGTTTGATACTAATATTGCAGCAAATTGGAGAGTGTTTGAGCAAGAGTACAATATTTTCATACAGAGTACATTTTCTGATAAAGATGATCATATAAAGGCATTTATTCTGCTTAATTTAGCTGGGTCAGAAGGCATTGAAAGGTAGCATTCATTTGTGTATGCACCTGCTATATTTGCAGGAGAGGGGGAAAACCATCTTGTAGTTGTACCGGCTGAGTCAAGGGAAGGCCCGAGTGCTTAAAACATAAATTTAGAGAAACGGGTAAACCTCAAATTAATATTACAGTGGAAAGGCACTTACAAGGGATCAAAAGCCTGGTGAAACTTTTGCAGCATATGTAACTGATTTGAGAAACAACACTAAAATGTGCAGATTTGGTGATTTAAGGGATGAGTTGATGTGGCAGTGATTTAACTTTGAATAAGGACATTGAGATTTGTCAAATATATGAGCTTAAGCAAAGCAGACAAATATGCTTACAAATGAAAAAATGCATGCTTACAAATGAAAGTGGCCTTGGAATGTGCTGTAGTAAAGCCAGTGTTGATAGTATGCAGCATGTGGTTAAAAGAAACAGGCCCAAGCACATGGCAGCAACTGTAACCCCTGTAACACTCACTGGTAACCCCAGAGCTGTCTAGCAAATTCTAGAGTTAGCACAGTCTCAGTGAAGCACAAGAGTGAGTCAGAAAACTCAAAGAATGCCCCCCCACCCAGTTTCATTGCTGTCATAATTGTGGTAGAATTCATGCGTCTAGAAGAGAGAAATGCTGTCCTAGAATGCAGTAAGTTGGATCATTTCAAAAGGTTTTGTAAATCAAAAGGCACACATCCTTGTATTAAGAGGGAACATTTCAAAAATTAGTTGATCAATTAGAAAGCTGTGACCCTACTTTCTATGTTGATGGTGTGTCGGTGCTTAGTGAAATAGTTAATGCAGTAGATTTGTGGGCAAAGAATGAAATATTTTGGACTGTTCAGATAAATGGGAAAACCCACAGAGCACAAAGTTGACACAGGTTCAAAGTGCAATGTTATGTCTGCAGAAACATTTGCTAGAGTATGTGCTGGTGAGAAGCTTGATTTGGCAAAGTGTGCGAAACCTGTTGCTTATGGCGGTGATGAAATTCAAACAGAAGGCTCAGTAGTGCTTTCATGTTACTCTGCTGGGAGAAACTATGACTTATTTTATGTGGTCAAGAGGCATGTACAGTCATTATTAGGCTTCAGAGATGGTTTGAAAATGGGACTGCTTTCATTTAATAAGGAAGTCCACCATGTCAGCTTAAAAGACCACTTTTCTAATTTCACCCAATATATTTTCTCTACCTATGCTAATCTCTTCAAAGACAAACTAGGCAAGCTTCCAGCTGTGTATTTCATGAAGGTTAGACCCAGATGTCGGTCCAGTGTTCAGGCCTGCCCTGAAAGTTCCAGTAGCCAAGCAGAAGACTCAAAGCTGAGCTAGATAAAATGGTGCAACAAGGTGTGATTTGTCCAGTAGACAAACCTACTGACTGGGTATCCTCCATGGTGGTAGCTCATAAGAAAAGCTCAGATGATATCAGAATATGTGCTGATCCACGAGATTTGAACAATGCTCTGAAAAGACCTCCTCATCCAATGCTCACATTTAAAGAAGTTGCAGCTCTTATGCCAAGTGCCACTGTTTTTTCTGTCTCAATTGCAGAGACTTCATTTTGGCAAATTTTGCTTGATCGAAAATTTTCATTGCTAACCCCTTTCAGCACTCTGTTTGGCAGGTACAGATTTTTGAGAGTGCCATTTTGGGTAAATTCTGTCAGTGAAGTCTTTCAACGTGCAATGGAGCAAATTTTTTCTGGGTACCCATGTGGTATTATAGTACATGATATTCTAGTAGGAGGTAATGGTGAAGCTGAGCATGACAGAAACCTCAGGAAAGTTCAGGAAAGAGCTCATGAAGTGAATCTTAAGCTGAATCCTCAGAAATACAAATTCAGGTTACGAGAAGTCACTTATGTTGGTCATTTGTTTAGCAGTTCATCCTTATGACTAGACCCTTCCAAGCAAACAGCTATTCTCAAGATGCCAGCTCCAGACAACTTTCAAGCCCTGCAATGTTTTCTTGGCATGGTAAACTACATAGGCAAGTTCATTCCAGACTTGAGCCAGATATCAGCACCACTCAGAGAGCTGACATGTGAAGATCTATTCTGGTCATGACTGGAACAGCACCAGAGAGAATTTGATGTCCTGAAACAAAGCATTGCCATTCCACCAACTCTCATGTACTATGATGCTCACAAGCCAGTTACTCTTTCTTGTGATGCTTCAACATTTGATGTAGGTGCAGTCATTCTACAAGATGGTCAACCTGTTCCCAGTGCATCCAGAACTCTAACTCAAACTGAAATGCAGTATGCTCAGATAAAGAGCTCTTGGGAAATGTTTTTGTATGTTCGAAGTTCCATAATTATATTAATGGTAGACTTATCCAGATTGAAACAGATCACCAACCTCTAGTTACTATTTTGAGAAAGCCAATGCATGCATCTCTAGCCAGATTGCAACACATGATGCTAAAATTGCAAAAGTATGATTTCAGTCTTGTCTACAGTAAAGGCAAACTTCTTTATCTTGCTGATACTTTATCCAGATCGCCCAGAACTACCACTGAACAGTACGAAAATGAGAAACTTGATTTTGAAGTCATGGAAGTGACAAATTTTCTTCCACACATTTTGTTGAGCTTTGAAGTCATACAGCCGCAGATCCAACTACTTTATCAAACAAGGATGGCCGTCAAAACAATCTAGTTTACCTGGAGAAGTGCATCCTTATTTTTCTTACAGAGATAAAATTTTGTCTGGTAGTGGTATCATCATGAAAGATCCAAAAGTAATTGTTGCAAAGTCCTTGCAATTGGAGTACATTACTGTTTTGCATAGTGGCCACCCAGAAGCAGATTCTGCCAAAAGAAGGGCGAGAGTTCTAGTGTTTTGGCCATCTGTCACAAGACATTGAGAGAGTTCTATCATCTTCTTTTGTAAGTAATAGTACTAAGCTACATCAACAAAAATAACTACTTCAACTAAACCAGATTCCTGAACTACCTTGATCGAAAGAAACCAGTGACATTTTCAAGTGGAATGGTCAGCATTACTTAGAGTTAGTAGACCTTTATTCAAATTGGTTTGAGATACTTCCCAACCTAGCATCCAGTAGTGTCATTACTAAGATGAAGCATCATTTTGCAGTCCATGGATGCCCGCACAGTTATTTCTGACAATGGTACACAGTTTACAAGCCAACAATTCAAAAGATTTGGAGAAGAATGGGAATTTATTCATGTTACAATTAGCCCTGAGTACCCACAGTCAAATGGTTTGGCAGAATGTGCAGTTCAAGGTGCAAAACAATTACTAGAGAAGTCCAAAAAGCACTTAGCCCAGAAGTCTTATGACAAGTCCAGCAAACTGCTCAGTCCAGTAAATGAAGGAAAGACATTGAGAATGCAAACATCCAAAAGTTATAATTGGAATGGAGTCGTGAAGATTATTTGCCCAGAGCAGAGATCATACATTGTGGAATAATGAGGAATAGAGTTTAGGCATAATCTAAAACATTTATGCCAGTGTCTGAGCCTGTACCACAGCATATAACCTGTGAGAAAGACTCTATATCTCTGAGTGAGTTGTGCAGTGGTCCAGTTCCAGAAGACGTTCCAATAAATATCCCTGTTCCTCAGATGAATCCCGAGGTTCCTGATAAGAGTTGTTCACCCAAGACTGTCCCTGTTGCTAAATCCAGTTCTGATTACTATATCACTAGATCAGGTCGTATTTCCAGACCATGTTACAGATTCACTGCAACTTGGACATGAACATTGTGTTTGTTTCTAATGACTATATTATTGCATGTCTTGTTCTAATGTCATTTCATTTGAGGGCAAACTCTTTAAGAGGGAGGATGTAGAGCAATATACATGTATGCCTTTATGACCTTTCCAGGGGCTTGCACAAGTGTATAAATACTGAGCACGTGTGAGCTTGACTGTCATTTTGTAGTAAGCTGTTGAGATGTAAGCATGCATGTCTATATACTCTGTTAATCAGTATGTTTATATTTTGTAATGCTGCTATCCATCCTGATTTTTTTATATAATAAGGCATATAAACAAACTGTCCGCCTGTTCATCATCTATACTAGAGAGGGACGAGCCACAGAAAGTAAATTAGTGTCCCAAGATTTAAAAGAAGGTTAATATCAACAATACATTTTTGCACTGTACTAGTAGTATGCATCTAGTCATAATCATCATCAGTAACTCTTTTTTTTCCCCATTGTCTACATGGGGTTGTGGTGTCATATAAATTGTTGCCATGTCTCTCTCAGTACAGTGCCACTCTCCCAAACTTCTTCAGCAGTCATGCCTGACTGTCGCAGCATTTCTGTTGTAATCCATCTATCTCTGTCCTGGACTGCCTCATTTCCTCTTGCCGTGTTCCTATCTGTCCCAAATCTTTCACACCAGGTTGTCTTCTCCTTCTCTGTACATGTGCCCAGACCTCTGTAATCTGCTGTTTTTGACCTTCTCTGCAATTGGAGATACTCTGGCTTCTGCTCTGATGTCCTCATCTCTTTCTGTCCCGCACAATGCTTCCCACCACCCATCTTGGGCACTTCATTTCCATCACATGTAGCTTCCTCAAGTGCTCTTCCTTTACTGTCCAGGTTTCTGCACCACACAGCAGTATTAGCCACACCATCTGACACACCTCACTTTTAAACTTCTTTAGCACTACTGTCACACACTACCCCTATCACTCTGTGCTAGTTAGCTGCTGCACTCCAGACTCCAGCCCTGGCCTGGCTTCCCCATTCAGAGCCTGTTTCTCCCCCATCCACATCTCCCAGATACCCAAAGCTGTTAACCTCTTCCATTATTCTTCCCTCCATATCAGTTCAGTGCTTCCAAAGTATGTGAAAAATAATGTAAAATATGGACAAATTTGCTGAGTAGAAAGGTATACAGATGAACATTTTTGAATTATGAATTAAAAGCTAGGAAAAAAAGTTTAAAAGTGCGAAGTTATCAAGAATTTGTTTTCAACAAAGCAAAAAAATATTTAAATAAAAAGTATGTGTAGATTGTAATCGAGTGAGATTATAAAGAGAAGCCACTAGATGGTGCTAGAATTTTGTCTATGATTAAATGTAAAGCAATGATGTGAAGTTGTTCAGTCGTGCCATTCATTCTTACAGATGGGTTCAGAGCCGATCCTCTGCTCCGAGTCGGCCTACTATAAAGCTCTAGGTTTACAGGCAGCTCGAGGCCAATTCCCTATCCCATAATGCACCTAGAGTTACCTCAGATATAGTTTGCCGCTGCAATAGATCGGAGGTTCCTTGCACAGCTTGGGCGAGTATAATTCTTTATGACTTTCTAATATTTCTAAAAATATTTCTAAAACAATATTTAGATTTAGTATTTGATAGTGTTTAGTAGTGTTAGCCTTATAGTTGTTAGTAGAGATATTCCTTCTCTTTTTGGTCTCATTTTTTTTATATAGGCCTTTAATGTTACCCTTCCCTTTGGTGTGCCTTTAAATCTTTGTATAACTTCTAGTTAAAAAATTACTTATGTGTCTGTGTGAATATTTTGACTAGTTAGTGTATTGTTATTCAGCCCAGTTGTTATTTAGGGCTTATTCAGATAATTTAGCTTACCAGTTTGACTTTGCTAGTTTTTTGCTGTGGCTAGTCTCCTTAAAGTACAGTAGTTGATTGTTGTATACTGTATGCCTGATAATGGCTGAGCAGGATTTTATTTATTTATTTTATTTATTTTACATTTGTTGACCGGGATAGTCCGACTGGAATCCTATCCATTTTCAGCGGGGGCCTCGGGAGAAAAGCTCCAAGACAAACAACAAAGAGATTAACTAATAATAAAGCAGACACTATACATTTTTGATATTTACAAAGATAAAAACAATTTTACTAGTTTAAGGGTTAGCCCTTGGATAAGGTAAAAGAGAGAGAGATGGGTAACAGTGAACTGACTAAGCAAATAATCTTAATATGAAGTTTGAGTTAGCCAGGCTTGTTACAGTGGCAAAGTCAGTTTAGAGCCAGATGTTGTTTGTTTGGTTTTGAATTCAGTTAGAGAAGGGAGCAATGTAATTTCAGCTGGTAGTAGGTTCCAGATTCTGCCAACAGTGTTAGTAAAGAGGACGTCACCAGCTTCATTGCTGGTTTTGATGGTTTGAATTAGTAGTTTATTTGTGGATCTTAGTTGTCTTGAGTTGCTATATGGGGTGATAATATTTTTAAGGGCAGGTGTATTATCACAATTTAGAAGGATTTTTTTGGCCATGACCAGGGGGTTGAACTGGATAAGACTGGGAAGTTCAAGCCAGTCCAGTTGTAAAAGGTTAGTAAGGATATGCATCCTAAGTCAGGATTTAAAGTGTCCAAAATGTGGGCAGAAGATGTCTGTGACAGATGGCCACATTAATTGTGTGTATTGCCTCAGAGCCCTGCACTTACAGGAAATCTGCTCCATTTGTCATTCTTTTTCTTCCAGAGTTCTCCAGGAACGAAAAAGAAAACTTATAGCAAGAGGACTTCTTAAACTGTCGTTACAAGAAGCTTTGAGTGACCAGGGTATTTCTAGTAAGTCTTCAAAGACTACTACTTCCTCTTATTCGGAAGTTAAAAAATCTAAAAAAGAGTCTACGTCTGCTGCACAGCCATCGGAGCCCGAGCGTCTTGTCTTTTCGGAGCCAGTCCCTAGTCCTGGAACCGGTGTCTGAAGTTTTAAAATCACCTATTTTACAGTCAGTACTTCCATCCATCCATTCATCTCGGTCCTTGATCAGCCTATCCGATTTGGATGTGCATCATGTGGTGCAGAAGTTGCTACAGGCACTGGCATTTAGTAAATTTTTGTCTACTCCAACCCAGGTGGTTTCGGAGCCTAAAACTGTAATGCCATTGACTTCTTTTCCTTCTCTGAGCCATACTAGTCCATCGGAGCCTGAGGAGTCAGACCTGATGATTGTTGAGCTTTCAGAGCAGACGCCTGTTCCAGTGCCTCCAGTTCCGTTTACTTGGACTTCCTCGGCACCGATCGAGGAGTCTGGGAGCCGACACTCTCCTGTCAGGTCCAGGGAGGATAGTCGGACCGACATGTCGGTTCCGACTTTGCTTCTCAGGGCCTCTGCTTGGATGTGTTCGGCTCCCACTTCTGGTTCAGAGCCCACTGTGCTGGTGTTGAGGGGATCGGTGGTTTCTTCGGATCCAGCGGTCCCTTCTCATTGGAGCAGGGGTGCCTTCGAAGCCATGAGGAGAGTTATGTTTCCTAAGGCATCTACGACTTCAGGTCCGGCTACCTCCTCCCCAAAAGCGCCTATGTCCACTTCTGCTTCACAGATCCTTTCTAAGCGTAGAGACCCAGAGCCTCAAGAAGCCCCATTGGATGGCCCCTGCTCTTCTGAGACCTCACCAGAAGTTCCCACTGATGAGATTCCTAGGAAGGGAATCTGTAAGAGGAAACACTTAAGACTCCCCACAGGAGTCTCTCACATCCGATACCAACCTGGATGAATTGGAAGGGTCCCCACAATCACCCTCTGAGGATATCTTATTTGCTGCGATATTAGAAATCATTAGGCAGAGGGATGACTGGCAGTGCACCAACCCTACTGAAGATGAGTATGTTCTCCTGAAGGCTTTTGGGTCTCAACCCTCCACCTCTTGGGTGTCTCTGCCCTACGATGAGCTCTTGGAGCTGGTCTCACAAAGGGTGTGGGAGTCTCCAGACACCATGGAAACCTGTTCCTAGGAGGCCTAACAAATTTATTTCTGTCCCCCAGGGAAAGTCTTTTTTTTTACCAAGGGAGTGCCAGTTGATGCCATGGTGGTGGCGGCAGTCACCAAAAAGGAGATGTCGGAAACGTCTTCCTCTGTCCATCCTCTTAACAGAGATTCTAGGATCATGGATAGATATGGGAAGCGCACATTTGGTTCAGTGACTTTTGCCTTGCGTTCACTGAACTATCTCACTCATTTTATGAGACTGCAAAGAGATCTCTTAAAAGAGCTTAGAGATGCTCTTCAGGGTACAGTAGCTGCAGGAGCTTCAGACAATGTCGCCTCCCAGTTTGCTACCCTCAGTTCCATAGTGAACTCGTCCATGCATCTCAATTCATATGCAGCTGATGGAATGAGTAGGGCAGCGGGTACAGGAATTACACTTAGGAGACATTCCTGGCTGCGCTTGTGTTCCTTCGCGGAGCCCTTTGTCTTCCTTTGTCAACACCCCTTTTGATGGCTCGTCCCTTTTCAGGCCCAAAGTTAAGGAACTTTTGACCAGATATGAGCAGGAAGGAAAGGCTGCCATCAGAGTCCATTTTTCCACCCCTACCAGACCCTTACCCCAAGGGTCAAAGGGGAGGGGAATATGTGGTTCCGAAAAGCCCAAGGAGCCTTTCAGGACACACGTGGTGAGCCCCCCTCCAGAGGCAAAGGAGGGGGCAATAATGGAAGACTCCACCCTCGCGGCAGAGGGGGTCTGCAAAACCAGGGCGACAAAGACCAGTTCTTTGGGAAGCCGTACCAGTGCTCCTGAAAGGAGACCCGACCTACTCTGGAGGCAGTCGGGGGTTGCTTATCTTTGTATCCAGATGCCTGGCTCAAAATAACAAATGACAACTGGGTACAAAGTATAGTTTCCTGAAGATATTTCATTCCTTTCGCCACTCCCCCTCCATGGACAACAAAAATCCCAGACGTTCCACCCAGTTACAGGGAACAAGCAACAGTGTCAAAATGTTGCTAAGAAAGAGTCATCTAGCCAGTCCCAGCAGACCAGACAGGATCTGGAACTTACTCAAGATTCTTTTTAGTTCCAAAAAAAGACAGGGTATTGGAGACCTATTTTGGACCTCGGCAGACTAAACAGATCCATCAAGAAAGAGAAGTTCCAGATGGTCACGCTTCAGTCGATACTTCCCTTTTTTAGGGAAAGACAATTGGATGTGCTCGATCTACAGGATGTGTACTACCATATAAAAATGGCCAGACCATCCAGGGATCATCTGCGCTTTCAGCTGGGAGCCAATCCATTACCAGTTTCGAGCCCTGCCCTTTGGTCTCACTACAGCCCCCAGAGTGTTCACCAAATGTATGGCAGTGGTCACGGCTCACCTGAGGTGTTTAGGATTCCAGGTGGTTCTGTACTTAGACAATTGGCTCCTCACCACCGCCACCAGGCATTAGCTAATACAAGCCCAGGGACACCACTCTTTCTGTCTGCAGTCAGCTGGGCATTACAATAAATTCAGAAAAATCTGCCTTGTCGCCCGCAACATATCATTTTTATTGGAGCAGAATTGGACACCTCCACCACCACTTTGAGACTTCCAGCAGAATGAGTGTTACTACTTCATCAGCAGGTCCACAATATCATATCCAAAGACAAGGCTCCAGCATCAGAAGTGCAAAAATTGTTAGGCATAATGGCAGCTGCAATATTAGCAATACTGTTGGGTCACATGCACATGCGGATTCTGCAGTGGCCGTTAATCACTCAATGGTCTTACCAAGAGCTCCCAATGTCTCATCTCATAATGATCACAAACACATGCAAAAAGGATCTTCAGTGGTGGTTGACCTCTTTTCATGTAAAAATGGGTCGTCTTTTTGTCCTACCCCCACCAGCGGCCACAGTGACAATGGATGCTTCCCTGATAGGGTGTGTGGGGGGGGCATTTTCAGGGAAGAACAGCCCAAGGCACATGGACTGAACAGGAGACACATCTGCATATCCATGTACTGGAGATGAGAGTGGTACCTTTGGTGTTGCAGCACTTTCAGGACTCTCTTCCTCTGGGAACAGTTGTGATTTAGACAGTCAACATGTTGATGGTGAGGTACTTGAATGAGCAAGGAGGAACCAGGTCCTATCCCTTTTGTGTCGCGAGGCCCTAAGAGTATGGCAGTGGGCTACATCCACCCAGTGCTTTTTGTTAGCAACGTACATCCCGGGGAAATCCATCGTGATAGCAGACAAACTGATCAGGGCAATTTTGTTGCCTCACGAGTGGTCTCTCAAGAAAGAGATAGCGGAGAGAATTTTCCACAGGTAGGGCCAGCCTTGTTGCGACCTTTTTGCCAACCGTATGAACACGAAATGCAGAAACTATATTGCCCTGATTCCCCCTCCGAGAGAAGCCCCAAGGGACTCGTACACGATTGGCCTCCAGGTCTCCTCTATGCATTCCCACCAATTCCCTTGATACCCAAAGTATTGCAGAAAGCAAAAATCCTGGGAAGGACCATCATTCTAATAGCCCCTCATTGGCCTCGTCAGAATTGGTTCCCCTTCCTTTGACTTCATCAATTGGAAGACCCTTGGATTCTGGACCCAGTTCCGGATCTTCTGATGCATTTGTTGAGGGCTCTTCAGTCCCTGAAATTGACAGCTTGGCTGCTCCAATTCCCAACATAGCCAGGTTCCATAACCTCTCAAATGAAATGCAGCAGATACTGATATCTTCTCATAAGTCCTCTATTAGGAAGCTGTATCTTAGCAAATGGAAAAGGTTTTCTATATAGGCTTCTCAAAATAACATTGATCCCTACCAAGCCCCTTTTGCCTCCATATTAGAGTTCTTGACTATGCTTTGCAATAAAGGAGCTGTAGCAGCAGCAGTTTGGGTTCAGCTTGCTGCTATCTCTAATTTTCACCTTGGCTTTGAGGGATTAAACATAATGTCACACAAACTATCCAGAGCCTTTCACAAAGGGACTTTTCATCTCAGACCACCTGTGAAATCCCCTTATACTCCATTGAATCGAAGTTTTATGCTTTCATGCATTATTCTCCCATCTTTTGAACCAGCTTCCTCCTGCAATTTGAAATGTTTGTCATGAAATCTTTTTAGCAGCCATCACTTCTGCCCATAGTGTGTCAGAGCTTCAGGCCTTGTTCATAAAGCCTCCTTATTTGATTTTCCATGCTGATAGTGTCCCTGCGAACAAATCCTTCATTTTTACCCAAAGTTTGTACTGAAAATAACCTTAACCAGATTATAGATTTGCCAGTGTTTTTCCCCAAGCACACCAACAACATATATGCTGCACAAGCTTGATCTTCATAGACAGCTCAGATTTTACTAGGCTAGAACAAGAGTGAAAAATCAGAACAACTTTTCGTTTCCTTTTCAGATCCAGAAAAGGTGTGCCAGTGGCAAAAACAACACTGTCTAAATGGTTATCTGATTGTATCACATTTCATTATTCAGCTGCTAATATGACCTTACAACACAAAATTAAGGCTCATTCTACCAGAGCAGTGTCCACATCTTCTGCCTTTTCTGCTAGGCTTCCTATAGACAACATTTGTGTAGCAGCCACTTTGTCAAGACCTCATACCTTTATCACTCATTACAAAGTTGACAGGGCCTCCTTTGAGTCTACTGTCCTGAAAAACACTCCCATGAGCTAACCGAGAAAGATGGTGCTTGGGACGCTACCCATCTGTAAGAATGAACGGCGAGATAGAACAACTTCACATAAAGAAGTTATGTACACATCATAACATTCCATGTGAGTTGTTCATCTCCCCTTCATTCTTACTTCCCACCCTCCTACCCCCTCCAGGGTTTTTCGAGGACCGAGATACTAGTTTTATCCTGTTTGCTCAATCTTTCTATGGGTTTTCTTCTAAAGCGTGATAAGAATGGCACATGGTATTATTATATGCAGCAAACAAGATCTGAGGTAACTCTAGGTGCATCATGGGATAGGGAGTTGTCCTTGAGCTGTCTGTAAACCTTGAGCTTTGTAGTAGGCCAACTCGGAACCGAGTATCAGCTCTGAACCCATCTGTAAGAATGAAGGCAAGATGAACAACTCACATGGAACATTATGGTGAGTACATAACTTCTTTTTATTGCCCTATGCTGTTGATTCTAATAGTGTTAAAGGTGTTTTGAAACAGTTGGAAACATGTTTGTTTATCCTGAAGTACCAAAAGCTATAGGTTGTGAACCTGAGTTTGTGAATAAGAAATTTAACAATGAATGTAATTCTGTAATAAACAAAACTGGTACTTGTAAATGTTTTAATTATATTATCTTTCTATACTAGATGGTCCCTGAGCATATGTAAGCACATTTAATAAGGCTTTTGTTAGTCCTGTTTTTTTTACTTGTCAGTCAAGTAATGTGGCTTATGTGCATGTGAAGGTTTTTTTTATAAAGTTAAAACCACAAAAAACTTTAGAGTAGAATTTAAATGCATAATTATGCTATAAAAATGTGATATATTGCACTGCAAAAGCATAGACTGAATTATAAGAATTTAAAAATTGCTTTTTTGTGTGTTAGATAATGTTTATATGGGTACAAGAGAAGGTGATGAAGAAACTTTATTATAAGCAAAAGAGTTGTTGAATGCTGATGCTGAGCCAGGGCTTAATGGGGCTATCAATTATAAGTGTATGCTGAAACTAAGAAAAGTGAAGCAGTGAATTAAATATTGAATTATACTACTCATCAATATTTATCATGTCAAAAACCTGGAGATTTATTTGAAAAATATTAATGGTTTTGTTTAATATAAATTTTGATATTGTACGACCGGCACTTGCGAACTGCTTCTGCTTCGGGCACCGTGTGGCAAGAAAAACTGATTAAAATGGCGTCGGCTGCATGTTTTATACCCCTGACAACCTGACGTCATGGAAGAGGAGACAGCAACTGACGCAGGACCCAAGACTTTGTTATTCAGGCCGACTGAGGGCAACCTACCAGCAGATTACCCAAATGTAACGACTACAACAGTGAATACACTCTAACATCTATATTTATGGTAAGTGTACACAACTGTACTTTATGGACATTGTAAATTGTTTTTGATTTATATGCTTTGTTAAATGTTATATTTTGTTTTAAAATTTAATAAAAGATTTAAAGAATGAAATATTGAATTGACTGGATGGTTTTGATCATAAGATATTTAACATTTTCTTGTGTTGTGTTAGTCTGGCGAAGTCTTTTGGTTAACAGAAGACAAAAAGAGCTTACTACTTGTGTTATTAAAATGTCTGTTCTCGCAAGCCATTTTTTTGTTTTGTTTGTGCTGTTTGCGGTGTTTTAGTTTATCATTTTTTGTTGGCTGTATGGACACGAGTATATGATATTTTCTTGTGTTAGATTCTTTCTTCAAATTCTAGTTTAATCCCTATATGTAATGTTTGGAATGACACTTTTAGTCTGTTTGATATACTGAACATAAACATGTAATCTATGTTAAGTAAGAAAATAAATCTGTTAAGATAAAAACTTTATGGGTGTTTTTCTTGTTTTAGAATTGGTATAATTTAATGTAGGTTTTCATAAAGATGGAATAAAGATTTTGCTCTTGCAGAAAAGCTCCCTTTAATAACTGTATTATCTCTTAAAATATTCCAGAATAATGCCATCCAAACCTGGGGTTTTATTGTTTTTATAGTTTGTTCTTTTATTTCTAATATTGATATTGCTTTTGATAGAACATTTGACTATTCTTGAAATATTTTGTTTTATGTTTTCATCAGCTGTATTTACATCAGTCTTAATGTTGGATCAACTGCTTTCTGTTTCAATGGAAGATTGTGCTTCCATTTTTTTTGTACCAGGGATAAGTATACTTTTTCAGCTAGTTTGATCTGTATATAATTACAGATCCATCTGCAAATCTGTGTAAGCCTTTTGGTGTTGACAAATATGTTTGCATGTTATATTTTGCAAATTTATCTTTATTTAATATGTTTTTAACCATGTAAGTGAATTGGTCCGAGGACCCTTTTATCCATGACCCAAGTCATAATGGCAAATAGCCATTACAAATAAACTAAAAATCTCAGCTCAGGCAGACGATACACGGATACATTTAAAGGAAAGTACAAAATAAACAATTTATTGATGACCCACTAAAGTTTTATAAACAATTGAGAAACAAGGAAAAAGGAATTGAAAGATCACCAAAAAAAAAGAAGAAATAGATACATTTTGGAGAAGTCTCTATGAAGATCCTGTGGATCATAACAAAGATGCTAAATTGATAGAAGAAGTAAAAGAAAGAATAAGAAGTTTAAAGATACAGGATATGAAATGGGATGAAGTCACAGCCATAGAGATTGAAATAAAGTTAGGAAAAGCCACTAATTGGAAAACCCCAGGCTCAGATGAAGTACCTAACTTCTGGTTAAAAGTATTAACATCTTTACACAAGGATTTAGCCATGAGTAAAAACTATTTATATGTGCACCCCAAACAGACACCAACCTGACTAACAACAGGAAAAACAATGCTCCTACTGAAGAGTGAACCTGCAAGCTACGCTAAAAATTATAGAGCAATAACTTGCCTTCTGACGACATATAAACTCTGCACCAGAATTGATGCTGACAGAGTTTATAGTCATTTAGAAGAAAACTCAATTATTACAAAAGGGCAATAAAAGAAAGTCCTATGGAACAAACGATCATTTGTTAAAGTCATAGTGGAGAACTGTAAAAAGGGGAATAATCTAAGTATGACATGGCTTGACTACAAAAAAGCATTTGGTAGTTTCTCACATTCATGTTTAAAAGAGTGCTTAAAAATGTATAAGCTACATCCTACACTGACCGACTACATTACAATGACCATGAAACAGTGGCAGACCACTTTGCAATTAAGCCATGATAAAGGACAAATTATTATTCCAGGGATAAAAACTCAAAGGGGGATGTTCCAGGGTGAGACTCTGTCACTGCTGTTATTCTGCCTTGCCCAAATTGCAGAAGGAGACAGTACTGGGCACATTGCGGGTGCTGCGAAGAGCACTTCTGGCTGACATCAAAGATTGAAACAGTACTCATTTCATAAACTTTAATTGCACTTTGACTTAGGAATGGGGTTGATTCCCATCATGGTAATAGAAATCCAAAAGACTTGGAGAAATTAAAAAAAAAAAAGACAAAAACAGTAAGGGTCACTACAATGACATTAACAGTGAATAATCAAAAATAAAGTTGCATAGATAAAGTTCTATAACATTAATAAAACAAAGATACTGTGTATAACTATGCATTGACTAAGTTATATTTTCAAACTGGTAAAATGCTGAGCGTTGGGAACACAATAAGAGCCGGCAGAAAGTAAAAAACACAAACTGTTTATTAGTAAGCGCTTTCGGTGTGGACAGTGCCTCACCTTCCTCAGACAAAAGGTAAAAATCAATTAACATCCTTTAAATAGAGAAATTAAAAATGAATCATTCAATTATTGTACCTAACATGATTTGTTAAAGGGCGAGTGACTTTACTTATGAAAAGCAAGCATATGAGGTATGCATACATATTTCTGTGACCGCTCACCCCATAATATACACACATATTTGTATATTTTCACATTCCAACACCTTAAAATATATATTTTTTTACTTTTACATGTTTACATTTATATTTTTGCTTGTGGATTTACACAGTGTTTAAGTTGATGCATTGTAAGTGACAATGTCATGGTTTAAATCATATTTAGTGTAACATGTTTTTTGAGTGAGACGCCTAAACATCTGAAAAAACGACTTGCCTTTCATAAGTAAAGTCACTCGCCCTTTAACAAATCATGTTAGGTACAATAATTGAATGATTCATTTTTAATTTGTCTATTTAAAGGATGTTAATTGATTTTTACCTTTTGTCTGAGGAAGGTGAGGCACTGTCCACACCGAAAGCGCTTACTAATAAACAGTTTGTGTTTTTTACTTTCTGCCGGCTCTTATTGTGTTCCCAACGTTCAGCTTTTTACCAGTTGGTGTTTTGTGAAGTTATATTTTCAGACTGTACAGTTATTGAAAAATGATACTTTGTAATTTCTCAGAGAAATCAAAGTCTGCCACCTTTCCCTAATAACTATACCAGGGAGATGAACAATAAACAGCATTTAGAGAGTGATGACTCTGCTAGAAAAAACCTACATGAATCTTTTTTACTCCCTGCTGTATTATATGCCTATCCTAGCTAATCTCAACTCCACTCTATCAAATTAGAACAACTTCTTTTTCTTTTGGGTGTTCCCCTTAATTGTTGCCGTAGAGGGTCATCTGTTTCCATTTTTTCCTGTCCTCTGCATCTTGCTCTTTCACACCAACCACCTGCATGTGCTCTCTCATCACATCTATAAACTTTATCTTAGGCCTTCTTCTTTCCTCTTACTTGGCAGCTCCATTCCTAGAATCCTTTTCCCAATATACCCAGCATCTCTCCTCAGCACATGTCCAAACCAACACAATCTCGCCTCTCTGGCTTTGTCTCCAAACCGTCCAACCTGAGCTAACCCTCTAATATACTGATTCCTAATCCTGTCCATCCTTGTCACACCCAGTGCAAATCTTAACATATTTAACTCTGTCACCTCCAGCTCTGACTCCTGCCTTTTTGTCAATGCCACCATCTCCAATCCATGTAAAATAGCTGGTCTCGCTATACTCTTGTAGGCCTTCCCTTTCACTCTTACTGGTACCCATCTGTCACAGATCACACCTGACACTCTTCTCCACCCTGCCTGTACTCTCCTTCACCTCTCTTCCACACTCACCATTACTGTGAAGTGTTGATCCCAAGTATTTAAATTCATCCACCTTCGCTAACTCTACTCCCTGCATCCTCACCATTCCTCTATCCTTTTTCTCATTCGCACACATATATTCTGTCTTAGTCCTGCTGACCTTCATTCCTCTCCTCTCTAGAACATATCTCTATATTTTCAGGGTCTCCTCAACCTGTTCCCTACTTTCACTACAGATCACAGTTTTATCGGCAAACATCGTAGTCCACGGAGACTCCTGTCTGATCTTGTCTGTCGGCCTGTCCATCACCACTGTAAGTAAGTAAGGGCTCAGAGCTGAACCTTGATGTAATCCATCCTCCACCTTAAATGCATCCGTCACTCCTACTGCAGACCTTATCACTATCACACTACTCTCATACATATCCTGTACCACTCTTACATACTTCTCTGCCACTCTCAACTTCCTCATACAATACCACAGCTCCCCTCTAGGCACCCTGTCATATGCTTTCTCGAAGTCCACAAAGACACAATGCAACTCCTTCTGACCTTCTCTGTACTTCTCCATCAACACCCTCAGAGCAAACATCGCATCTCTAGTGTCTTTCCTGGCATGAAACCATACTGCTGCTCACTAATAATCACTTCCCTTTTTAACCTAGCTTAAACTACACTTTCCCATAACTTCATGCTATGACTGATCAGTTTTACCCTTCTGTAGTTACTACAGCTCTGCACATTACCCTTATTCTTAAAAATCTGTACCAAAACACTTCTTCACTCCTCAGGCATCCTCTCACTTTCCAAGATTTCATTAAACAATCTGGTTAAAAACTCCACTGCCTTCTCTCCTAGACACCTCCATGGTTCCACAGGTTTGTCATCTGGACCAACAGCCTTTCCATTCTTCATCCTCTTCATAGCTGTCCTTACTTCCTCCTTACTAATCCGCTGCACTTCCTGATTCACCATCCTCACATCATCCATCCTTCTTTCTCTCTTATTCTCTTTGTTCATCAGCCCCTCAAAGTACCCTTTCCATGTGCTCAACACACTCTTCTCGCTTTTCAGTACATTTCCCTCATTATCCTGTATCACCCTTATCTGCTGCACATCTTTCCCAGTTCGGTCCCTCAGTCGAATTAGAACAATGTTAAAATAAAGTAGCCATATTTGCAGCCAACCAAGAATATAGATTACATCACTGCCTCTTTCTAAAACAGCTAAATTGTCTCAAGCTAAATGATGTACTGTACTCATAACTGATTACAACCTTCAAAATACTGCAAAACTGTGAAAAATTCCCATCTATTCATGCCATCATTCAACCTAATACTGCTAAGAGACCTCTGTGCTCTACTGACAAATCATTACTCTCCATAACTAAACCTAACAACAATACAGGATTTCTCACTGTATTCGCACTGCATTGCTGATACCTGGAATACCATCCTACTCCATGTAAGAACAATTTGCAACCCAAAAAACTTTAAATGCCAACTTAAGCTTCACCTTTTAGATAAATGGCTCTGTACCTACATCACCCATGATTAAACTGGTGCTAAACTAGCTATATGAATCTGTGCCATAACTCTCTGCTGGACAAAACTTAATGTATTGTTATCACAACCTTACCCTCCACTATTATCTCATCTCAACCCATTTATCCACCTTGCACCTCCTCTCCTCCCGTCTTTCTTTGGGCTTCTCTAACTCTTAATCTGATGTTGTAAATTTTTATTCATTCCTTACTGTTCAGACTTCGGTTCCGTCCTCGGAACCGACACAGCCGTTACCAAGCTCACGCCAAAAACTCTCAACTAAGACCTACCCACAATCCCTCTCTTAGTCCCTTTAGATCTCATTTGCCGTGTTCCTCGTCAGATGTGCCAAGCCTTCAGCTAAGACCTACCCACAATCCCCCTTAGTCCCCTCAGATCTCATTTGCCGTGTTCCTCGTCAGACATGCCAAGCCTTCTCTCAAGCTAAGTGCAGTGTTTTTGTGATTTATCTATATAATTACCTTCCTCTAGTCAGTTTCCCTAAAGATTATCTTTTCGTCTTTAAATTTATATACTTTCTTTCTAAAACCTACCGTCTACTTTCGGTAGCTCTTTTCATACCGTCATTGGTACTGTCCCTCTCCCCTACCTTTGGTAGGCCCTTTCCTACCACTTTGTGGTATGTCTTAGTACCATTGTTGGTACTCTTCTTTTTTTCTATCTGTTTAAAAAAAAATAAATAATAAAAACCCTCTTCTTCTATAACCTTGCTTTTGTTGTTTTGGTTGGTTAAATTGTAGTTTAGGACTATAGTGTAGTTTTCCATAATGTCCGATAAAGTAAAACTAGGATTTAAACAGTGTGATAAGTGTGGGCGTAAGATGCCCAACTCAGACAGTCACACCCGGTGTGTTTATTGTTTGGGCCTTGACCACATCAATATATCTTGTGATATTTGTTCTAGCTTCAGCAACCATACATTGGCTGAGCATAAGAACAAGCTAATTTTGAAAGGTATGATGAAAACACCCTTCTTGGAGGCTCTTTCTGGGATGGAGGTCTCACCACCTCCTAAACATAAGGATGTGAAGAAACGTAGAGAAACTGAGTCGCTCGGGTCCAACATCTCCGTCCTCCTCGGAACCGAGTCGACACCGGGCTTCTCCCGCACCTTCGGCGCAGACTACTTTGGCACCAGGCTCCATGTCTTCTCCCTCAGTGCCACACTTAATTCTGACTCCAACTACTGTAACAGCTTCGGCACCATCCTCTCGGTGCCAACCTTGGTTTTGACACAGGCTCTGACTACTGTACCTGCATCGACACCATCCCCGGCCACAGTGCCGATGTCTTATATGGCTCCACTGACAGTGTCAGTGTCTTATACGGCTCCACTGACGACGTCCATTCCAAAGGTTGAACACCTTCCCAGAACCAGATATTCTTCCTCTTATGACCCCTTTTTGGGACACCCGTTTGGTTAATTTCTTGAGAGACCTTAATCTCCTTTGGCAGTTTCCTTCAGATCCACCAGGAGTCTTTGAACAATATGTTGTGAGGGCTGTGAACCAGCTTTTGGCAGCTAGAGGATTACCCACCCCTGCTAGGTCTTCCTTTCTTCTTGGAACGGAAGCTGTCATGGCATATTCACCTGTATATCCTCCTCCGGCCTCCTCCCAGGTCCCAGAGACTTCAGTACTGATAGCCATCTCAGTGCATTCTGGTATGGCTCCAACAGCGGAGGCTTCCTTGGCACAGATTACTCTTGGTGCAATGGCTCCATTGGAACTGGCGCACTCTCGGAGCAGTGATTGGGCTGTCGGCACCGTGGCTCCTAGTTTGGTGCCTATTTTTTCAGTGGCACCGTCTACGGCCTTGGCTCCCCTGGCAGCTACCGGTCCTCTTGGAGCTCCTCTCCTGGAGGAGAGTTTTTCAGGGCGGGGTGTGACCCCAGTTCCGAGGTTGTCCTTCTCGGTTCTGGGCTGGTAATCCCTCCTCGGACGGGCATGCTTTTCAGGTAAGGGAGAGGGTTCTTACCTAAACAGGCTCGCAGTTGGCACCATTGGCATCGACACCAGAACCCACCTCTAGCATGCGGCTGTCCCAGCCCCCTACTTTGGGATCCCGAGCACTGGAGCCGCAAGGCCTTCCCTTGAAGGGAACCCTTTCTCCGGAGTTCTCCTCAGAAGGTCCCACTGGGGAGCCACCCAGGAAGAAACTGTGCAAGAAGAAGCATCTTGATTCCCCCTGAGGAATCCATCACCAAAGACACCGATTATGATGAGGGAGAAGGGTCTCCACGGTCTCCCCCAGAAGACGTCTCATTTGGAGACATTTTCACATTCCTCAAGCAGAGGGGAGACTGGAAGCCCTCCAACCCTTCTTCAGAGGCATTGGTGTTCTTGCAGGCCTTCCGTGCTCATCCATCTACTTCCTGGGTGACCCCACCTGCAGATGAGCTTGTTAAACTTATTGTGCAGCATGCCTGGAAGGCTCCGGACAACATAGAACCTGTCCCCCAAGGCCAGATAAAATTTTATCCACCCCTGAAGACCAGCCCAATTGGTCCAAGCAGCTGGTAGTGGATTCCATGGTCATGGCGGCAGCCACCAAGAGGGAACTGGCAGAGATCGTTCCACTGTTCATCCTATGAGCAGGGAGTTTTGGGCTATGGACAGACTGGGGAAGCAGGCCTGCACTTCTGCGACCTTTGCCATTCGATCGCTGAATTATCTGGCACACTTTACTCGCCTCCAAAGAGACCTAATCTCAGAAATGTCCCCCTCTTTGGTGGGGGTACTGCCTGACGAGGTGCGTGATACTGTTGTCTCAGCTAGCTACCCTGGAATCCATCAAGAACTCCTTGATGCAGCTGATCTCTCACACCACTGAGGGGGCAGCTCAAGCAGCCGCATCAGGCATTGTCATGAGACGTCATGCTTGGATGCGTTTGTGTGATTTCACAGACCCCTTTAAATCTTCCTTTGTCAACTTGCCTGTTGATGAATCTTCCCTTTTTGGTCCCAAATTAAGAGACACACTATCACGTAGTGAGAAGGATGGAAAGACCTTGTCTGCTGTGGGCATGTGTTTTTCCACCCCCCCAGAGATCCTACTCCCAGGAACTAGCGGGGAGGAAAATTGTGGTTCAAGAATCCCAAAGATCTTTTCGTGACACTCATGATGAGCAATCTCCCTGGGGCAGAGGGGGAAACTCATCCGGAAGACGCCCCTTTCGGGGCAGAGGGGGTCCACGCAACCAGGGCGCTAGAGATTCCTTCTCCGGCCGACCCTTCCAGTGCTCCTGAACAGCGGCCCGATTGCTTCCTCTGGAAGCAGTCAGGGGTTCATTTTCCCTGCACCTACAGGCCTGGCAACTCGTAACGGATGAGTAGGTGCAGAAAATAATATCCAGAGGCTATCATGTCCCATTCGATCTTACTCCCAGACCTGTAAAAAAAATCCCCGATGTCCCACCCAGTCAGAGGGAGGCTGCAACCTTAGAAATCGAAAAGCTTCTAAGAAAAAGAGTAATCTAGCCAGTCCCACCAGACCAGAAAGGATCCGGGTTTTACTCTAGGTTCTTTTTAGTGCCAAAAAAGACAGGGAGCTAGAGACCAATCCTGGAACTCAGCTTACTAAACAAATTCATAAAACCTCAAAAATTCCAAATGGTCACTGTACAGTCCATCCTCCCCTTTCTGGGGAAGGACTACTGGATGCGCTCTATAGACCTGCAGGATGTGTAGTACCACATAAAGATGGACAAACACTCCCAGAGATTTCTCCGCTTCCGGCTGGGAGCCATTCCCTATCAGTTCAGGGTACTGCCCTTTAGTCTCTCGACAGCCCCCAGAGTGTTCACCAAATGTATGGCAGTCGTAGTAGCTCATCTCCGACTACAAGGATTCCAGGTGTTTCCATATTTAGACAATTGGCTCCTTACCGTCACAACCAGTAATCTTCTCGTTCTCAGTCTGTCTTACACTCAAGGTCTTGCTCTTCACTTAGGTATCATGATCAACATGGACAAATCACAAATTTCTCCAACAAGAGCACTGGAATTCATTGGAGCGATCTTTGACACACCGTCCTGTCAGGCTTCTCTTCCTCCTCACAGGCTCTCAAAAATAAGAAGCCAGATTCAAGTCCTCCTTCCACAGACATTTGTACCAGCACACTTTGTACTACAGCTATTGGGATCTATGGCAGCAACCATTACCTTAGTTCCACTGGCAAGGTTGCAAATGAGACTAGTACAGTGACTCCTTTCATCACAATGGTCGATCTTAACCCACCCACTCAACCACATGACACGCCTTACAAACCTTTTTAGGAAAGAAATGCTTTGGTGGATGAATCAAGTCTTTGGTGTCAGCCGTTCTGCCTACCCCAGCCCAGGGCCACGGTGACCACGGACGCTTCCCTGTTGGGGGGGGGCATTTCCAGGGAAAGACAGTCCAAGGCACCTGGTCCCCCATGGAGGCCAATTTGCACATAAATGTCGTGAAATTGAGGGCAGTTCTCTTAGCGTTGCAAGTGTTTCACACATCCCTTCCTTCTGATACCATTGCACTTCAGTCGGACAACATGTCAGTCATCTGGCACATCAACAAACAAGGCGGAACCAGGTCTTACTCCCTGTGTCGGGAGGCCATTCGAATTTGGCATTGGGCAATGGCTTCCAACCACTTTCTCATAGCAACCCACATTTCCGGGAGTTCCAATCTTATTGCAAATAATCTGAGCAGGAACATTCTGATGCCTCATGAGTGGTCCCTCAGTCCTGTAATAGCGGATCAGATCTTCCGCCGTTGGGACAGGCCTTGCTGCGACTTGTTTACTTCTCCCATAAACAACAAATGCAGAAGCTGCTTTGCCCTGATCCCCCCTCAGGTTGAGTCACTGAGGGATGCCCTGAAGCACGATTGGCCCCCGGGTCTGTTGTATGCCTTTCCCCCGTTTTCTCTCATCCTGAAATTCCTCCAGAAAGCTCAAAGGTTAAGAAGCAGAGTGATCCTCATTGCCCCTTATTGGCCCAGTCACGTCTGGTTCCCTTTCCTATGGCCTCATCAGATTCACAGCCCGTGGATCCTGGATCAATCCCAGGGTCTGCTGTCACATTCTCAGGGAATGATTCACACCAATCTCCACAGCCTCAAGCTCACAGCTTGGTTTTTCCACTTCCGATGATTGGCAGGCTACCTGATATTTCATCTCCTGTTTGCAAGATTCTTCTGGCTTCACGCAAACCTTCCACCAGGAAAATGTATTCAAGTAAGTGGGCTAGGTTCTCTAGATGGGCCAAAGAACATAGACCCCTTTTCCATGCCTATTCTAAAGATCCTACAATACCTGATTATCCGATTACACGCAGGAGCTTCCGCATAAACAATTACTGTGCATTTAGCAGTTATTGCAAATTTTCACAATGGAATTGACAGTTCTTCTGTTATGTGTCACTGACTGTGCAAAACCTTCATGAATGGAGTATTACATGTTAAACCCTCCTGTCAAGTCTCCTATAGAGCCTTGTGACTTGACATTGGTGCTTCAGTCGTTAACAAGTCCTCCTTCCGAGCCTTCTAATTCATATGATATGAAATTTTTGTCTTGGAAAACTCTACTTCTTGTAGCCCTTACCTCAGCGAGAAGAGTATCTGAGTTGCAGGCCTTGAGTGTCAAGAGACCTTACTTGATTTTTCATAAGGAAAAAGTGTCCCTATGTAGTGACCCTTCCTTTTTCCCCCAAGGTCATTTCTGGGTTTTCCATTAATCAATCTATTGACCTACCGGATGTTATGGTCGATGCAGAAGCAATTTTGCGGTGCAGGTTGGCGTTCTGAGATTTTCGAGAGTTGGGCTAAAACCCCCGTTGGAACATTTTGTTTTTTCTTGCCTCAGTATTTAACGGATGTCAGAAAAAGTGAATAACTGTATTTCTTGTGGAAGCAGACCGCATAGGGATTATCATACATTGTGTATACCGCGCACTATTAAGAGGAGGCTTGATTGTGCTAGGTTAGTGTTTGGGTTCATCTAAAGCGCAAGGACAAAACAGTGAAGTCTGTCTCAGGCAGATACTTTACTGTTACAGGATGTGCCCTCTCAGGAGGTAGGCCAGGCTGAGGGGCTTTCTCTTCCTCTCTTTCTTTCCTCTCTTTCCCCTCCTCCTTCCCTTTCTGTTGCCAAGCTTTTTAGAGGAAGGCCAAGTTCTTTCTGTAGGGGCTTCTCCAGCATTTCGGGGCTCCAGCCTAAGAAACATATGCTTAAAATGGCAGAAGATTTGATTACTCTGATTAGAGGTTCTATGCCCCACCTGATAAGAGGCCTAGGGTGGAACAGGAGTTTGATAGTTTTGAACAGTGTTCACAGGCTTCAGAGTCTTCTGTGGAAGACTTGCAAGAGTTCCTACTTATTCTGATTCTGATGTGGATGATTCCACTCCTTCAGCTTCTCCTCCTGAGGATTTTTCATTTTCAGAGACTCTTCACTCCATGAGGAGCCACTTGGGATGGGAAGGCCAACCTGACTCCAGAAAAAGAAAAAAGGGAAGGAATTTTTTTTGCCCCAGCATAGGCCTTAGCTATTTCCTCCTGTGTTGAATGTGGTGGAGGATGTTTTGGCTCATAAGTATTTGTTTAAGAGTCCAGGGCGGACCCAGAAACTGTTTCTCAGGGGCCTAAAGGTGTTAAAGCTTCTGTGGTTAAAAATCCTGTACCCTCTGATAAAGAGGCAAGGGCTTTGGATAGGTGGGGTAAGAAAGTATATACTTCTTCCACTCTAGCCATGAGGGTTGAATTGTCAATTTCATATGCTGAAATTTCAGAATTATCTCCTTTCACAATTGAAATCTAAGGTGGATGCTGCTGGATTTGGTTCATGTGTCTGAACAAGTGGGTAAGCATCCTTTGCAGTGTGGTTTTGATGCTGTTCAGGCCTCCACGAGGGTGGCTGCTACTAGTTCTGTTCTTCGCAGACATGCATGGTTGAAGGATCAGAATTTAGCTGAGCATGTTAAGACCAGGATTTTGGATGCTCCTTTACAGTCTGATGTGTTGTTTGGACGCCTGTGGAAGCATTTAAAAGAAAGAAAGGACAAAAAAGCTAGTCTATCTATGCAGAAGATTTTTTTTTGCAGCCTCCCAAGTTTTTTAGAAATTGGCCTGCTAAGGGGGTGGACATATCCTGCTTATGGTTCCTCAGTCCTTTAGTAGCAGAACCAATGACCTGCCTTTTCAGCTGCCAGTGGACTCTCTGCGTGGCTCAGCTCCTGGGGAGGAAGATTGTCTCTTTCAAAAAAATTGGGATTTAATCACTCAAGACAGATGGGTGCTGGATATCATTTATCTATCCTCAACACTTATCTGGACATTCCCAAGTTCAAGATGTTGACGTTACAGCAACTGTTACCTCTGGCAAGGATCACTGGATGGTAACTTGATCTCAAGGAAGCTTACCTTCATGTGCCCATAAGGCTAAGTTGAACTGGAGATTTTCATTATCAGTTCTCTGCATTGCCCTTTACATCTACTGCTGTGAGTATTCAGTAGTCACAAGGTTCTGGGCCAGTGATAGCTTACTTCAGGCTTCAAGGCATTCAAATTTATCCTTACTTTGACGACTGCCTGATTCTGGCTCAAGAAAGAGAAAGACCTCTACAGCATCTGGAATATGTCATAGCAGTGCTAAGATGCCTAGGGTCCAGTCTAGTACCCTCTCAAGACATGTGCTTTCTGGGTGTGAGACTGAATACAGCAGCCCAGGCCTTTTTTTAACCCCGGACAAACAAAAGAGTCTGTCACTTTACTTCCATCAACTTCTGGTGCTTCCCAATGCCAAACTGCATATGAGGAAGCTGCAATGGTATCTCAAAATGTATGGACACAGCACTGCCAAGATTTGGACACTGTCATTCAAATAATACCTTGCCTTCAAATTTAGTGGTGTGGCTCAGAATGCTCACCTAAACAACAAGGACTCTGTGACCCGCCAGAGGCGAAGTCAGATTTTAACGACAGATGCAGCTCATCTAAATGGAAAGTGGATAGCATCTACATATCAACATGAAGGAGATGTTAGCAGTCCAGTTTGCATTGATGAGTTACTTCTTCCAGGGCAGGTGTTGATTCTGACAGACAACACAACTGTCAACACATTCTTATCCTCTATGCAGGCAAGCAATGATTCTAGACTGGAGACTGCTGCAACTCCAACTGACTCTTCAGGCAAGGTTTCTGCCAGGAGCACAGAACTCCCTAGCAGATGTATTAATCTTCATGTATTTCAGAAATTGACAGTGTCATGGGGAACTCCAGACATAGATCTCTCCACTAAACCACCAGCTGCCAAAGTATTGCACAAAGGGGTTTCATCACACAGCTTGGAAAGTGGATGCTCTGTCTTTCAGTTGGGAAAACCTTCATGTCTATGCCTTTCCACCTCTACCTCTTCTTCCAAAGGTATTACTAAAGGTCAGACAGGACAGGCCAAGGATGATTTTGATAGCTCCAGATTGCCCACGGCAACACTGGTACGCACTTCTAAGGAGTCTTGTAAAGAAGCCTCCATGGCCTTTACCTCTGATTCCTCATCTGTTATCTCAGAAGGACGGTCATCTGCTCAATGTCAAGCTTCCATCTCTTCATCTCACAGCTTGGCATATTCTGTTCAGCTTCCTCAACAAGTTTTAAATGTGATTATGGAAGCTAGAAGGCCTAGTACTAGAATTTGAGTGTGGCTCTTCAATATCTTACTGAATTATTGGACAAAGGTTTGTCTATCTCTTCCATAAAGATTCATGCTGCAGCAATTTCAGCTCACTATGATTTTGACCCACCTTTGTTTTTAGCATCTTGTGTTCAGCAGTTTCTTAGGGGCAAAGAATATAAGACCCCGAGCTCCTACTCCTGCTTGGGATCTCAATTTTGTGTTGGAAAAACTTACTCTACAACCTTTTGAGCCTGCAGCTACTGCTGAATTGAAATATTTGTCATGGAAGACTGCTTTTCTGTTGGCTATTACTTGCAAGAAAGAAGGTGTCTGAGCAGGCCCTTATGGGCAGTAGAGCCCTTTTGATTTTCCATAAGGACAGGTAATCCTTCCTTTATGCCTAAGGTGGTTTCTAGTGTGGCTTTAAACCAAACTATTCATTGCAGATCCTCAAAATAAAGGAAAAAGATTTTGCACACTTTAGATACACACAGGCAAATTTTATTATTATTTGAGCAGGACTAGATTTTAGGCAGTCTCAGCAGTTACTTGTTGTCAAAACAAACTATTTCTAGGTGGATTGGCTTTTGCATTGCATTTGTTATTCCCATCATGGCAAAGAGGTTCCAGCTGGGATTAGGCATTCTCATCAGCTACTAGGCCTGCCACTTCAACAGCATTTCTAAGGGGTGGCAACTAAGATATTCTGGAGGCAGCTACTTGGAGTTCAGTAGGCATTATCACTGCCCGATATACTCTAAGACTAGAGCTGGTTTTGCCACAGCTGTTTTACAAGGCATGTTGTCGGACTGCAGCAAGGGAACTAAGAACATAGTACAGTTTTTGTAACCATAAATAATGTATGTAGGATTCCCTTCCTGCAGTCAGTCCAATTCTCCCTCCCTCCTTCCCTCTGTGTTTCAGGGTGTTTGTGTAGGTGAGTTTACTTGCTTATATTTTGTGTATATATTACTGTATATATTGTACATGTTTTTGGTGCAGGTTGTTTTGGGACTTGTCTTTTGGGTCTTCTGACATCTAGGCAAGAAAAAAAGAAAATGATGCCGGTCGCGCGTCATGCGCATTAGACGACGCACGATCGCCAGTAGGCGCCCGCCATGACCGCCCAGCCTTATACTCTGGTATTCGACTATACCCAATTGTCAGGACTGCAGCAAGGGAATCCTCGAACATCTACATTTATGGTAGGTACAAAACTGTACTTTTTCTTCCCTCATAATTCAAATTGAGGGGAAAAAATCCAAGGAAAAAAAGCAGTTACCAAGTAATATGGAAATAATTTATTCTTCAGATAAATAAGATGGCAAGTAAAAAACAAAATAAAATCCAAACAGTGTATTGTAAGCGCTTTCGGGTGACTACCCTTCTTCAGACAGATGAAGATACAAACAAAAAGCATTTTAAATTATAATTAACCAGTCAGTGTTCAGTATTGAATCCGCCTTTTCTTTAAGGCTGGCTTAATAGGAATAACTTCATTGAGACCAGGCTGTCTATGTGCTGTCAATTCTATAATCCATTTGGCCTTTTCACATTCTGTTCTGTTAACAGTATCGCCCCCTCTGTTTCCTTGAGGTATGAGGCCAATAACCTGAAATTTAAATGCATGTCCTGAATCAGAGAGAATGCGTCTGTAAAGTGCATTATGTTCATTTCTGAGCCTAATAGCTGATAAATGATTCAAAATCCTAGTTTTTAACATGCAGTTGGTTTTGCCTACATAATTACTGCAGAACTTACGTGGCTAGGTATATCACGTTCATGAATCTACAATTTGCGTTCATTACAAAATTATAAATCCTACCTGTGTGGGGATGGGTGAATGTAGTCGTAGAGCTGATATAACTACATGCCTTGCAAGAACCACATGGCCTTGTCCCTTTTCTCATAGTCATCTGTCTAAAACTCTACCGCCCTCTCTATTAAACATCCTTAAGGTTCTTATTCCGCCTGAACCCAAATAACTGTGTAGGCCCTGCAGTAGTAGATAACTTCTCATCTGAAGTAAGTATTTTCCAATTATTTCTAATAATATCACAGATGCCATGTATAGTACTAAAATAGGTGAGCGTAAGCCTGTGGCATCTATTTGATGAATTACCAACGGTGGAAAAACTCCCATCAGCTCCACCTGAACTAAACCATGGTCGCATTTTACTTTGCCTATGAACCTTCTGTTTGGCTAGGGTCTGCCCCACTTGCAGTTCATTATAACCCCTATCCACAAAATGATCTTGTAGCTCATGTATTTTTGTCTCACAATCTTGTTCTTCAGTACATAACCTGGAAAATCTTATACAATTGACCCTTAATAATATTGTTAAAGGTGAATTGAGGATGCATGCTGTCTCGTGCCAGCAAGCTATTTTTCCAGCATTGCTTTCTGAAAAGTGTCATATTAAAGCCCCTTGCATCTTGTATCAATCTGATGTCTAGAAAATCTATCTCTGTAGTTGAATGCTTCATAGAGAATTTCAAGAACGTGGTAGATGTGCCCATATAGTTGACAAAGTCAGTCAGCTGTGCCTCACCCCCCCCCCACAACAAAAAAATGTAATCCACGAATCACATGTAAAGATGTATCTTATCCTTCCACATATTCTGTTCCCCTAGTACATATTGCTTTTCCCAGAATACTAGGACTAAATTGGCATAGGTGTTCGCACAGGGATGGCTACCCCCTGTGTCTGCCTATAATAACACCCTTCACATAAAAAAAAAACATTATTAATTGTTTGGCTGCCCACTAAAGTGTGCTAGCCTGTACTACTGACTTATTGCCTTTTCTGCATTTAGCACGGAGTTGCCACTAGAGCACCATTGGGCAGCGCCGGTTAAACTATTTCTGGCTCCGTAAAGTCTGCTCTTCATTTTTTCCTTTAGAACTGCTCTACTTGTAATCTAAACAGTCTATTCTCTATCTGTAAAGCTCAGCACTTGTTCCTAAAGCATTTTTTAGTCAGGTAAAGCACTTCTATATTATACAAAGTACTTCACTAGCTTAAAACCCCCTTGAGTACCCACTTCCCTATAGGTCCTTTCTGACTCAGTTACACAGCAAACTTTTTCATTTCTTCTAGCATGTCAAAGGGTCAGTTGCTAGCGTCCTCTCCTGCTCAGCTGGTGAATCTGGGAATATTGAGGCAATGTTACAATTGCCTCATGTACACAGACAACCCTCTCCTCCTCCCACAAAACACAAATACATGCGAGAGATGCAACTATATAACCAAACTGGAGGCTGAGCTCTCTCAACTCAGGACTGGCAAAACCAGACAGGAGGAGAAGGTAACCACACACACCATAAACCCAGTCTCACATAGAACTATCACAACTACAAATCAAACACATAAACCCACAAAGACATACTCGGAGGCACTGATCAAAAATCTACCAAAACAGCAGAGGCCTCCAAAGCAGACATCCAAACAACTGCCACCTCATGACATAACACAAGCAACACATAGATCACAAAGTCAGTGTGCAAATCAGTCACAGCCCTTAAGGCCAAACACAATGCCAGACACACTTGTCATAGGTGACTCCATAGTCACACTGACGTCCCACTCACCAGACTGAACAAGGAGAGGGTCACAGTAAGCTGCCTGTCGGGCGCTAGAATCCGCCACATAACACAAGCACTCAGGTCACTCCACAGCAAGTACAAGTATGACTCAGTCATTGTCCATGCCGGTGTGAATGACCTGAGACTTACCTCCCTGGACTACATGAAAAGAGACATAAAGGAGCTCTCAGATTATGTAGCCCAGGCTGGTATGACCCTGACTCTGAGCAGTATCCTACCTTCACCAAGAATGATGCCACAATACAGAGACAACATGATCAGTTTTAATAATTGGCTTAATTTCTGGTGTCATTGTAAGGGGTTCCAATGTCTGTCTGCCTGGAATGACATGCTTGACAAGCCATGCTGCTTCACAAGGGACGGCTTGCACCTGTCACCCCTGGGTTTCCGGATATTGGCAAAGGCTCTTGCCACCCCCATAGTGCCTTTTTTAGACAAGGCTCAAATTCTAAACCCACCGCCCTAGAAAACAATAATGGAAAAAAACTAAGGGTAATGCTGCTCGATGCCAGAAGTCTAAATCTCAAGATGCACGCCCTCGAAGCCCTCCTCAGTATGGAGAACATCGATGTCTGTGCTGTGACTGAAACCTGGTTCAAGGCTCCTGAGAGCACCCCGGCACTATCAGGTTTTACCTCATATCATGCGTTCCGGCCCCAAAACCCGGACCGTACCACAAAAGGAGGGGGTGTATCCATATTCATCAAGTATACCCACACCTCCAGGCTGGTGGCAACTCACGAAGCATCAGAGACCATTCAGGTGCAATTAACCATAGGCAAAACTGCTCTACAGTTTGTAGCATGTTACAGGCCACCCTCTCAAACTCAGGAACCCCACACAGCCTTCCTGAAGACACTGGAGAGTATAAATGTCTCTCCAAACACCATCATATTGGGTGACTTCAACTACCCAAACATAGACTGGGAACATTACTCAAGCCCCAATACCCTAGACCAAAGGTTCCTGGAGTTCATAAACTCAAATGCTATGGAACAACTTGTCACCATTCCCACAAGAGGTGAAAATATACTAGACCTGATCATCACAAACACGGGGACAAAATGCTCCACACCGGAAGTATCTCCCTCATTGGTGAGATCAGACCATAAACTAATCTCACTGGAGATCCACATCCCGCCCCCACCCCAACAAAAAAGGCCACAGTGAAGAACTTCTCAAAAGCCAACTTCACACTTCTTAAGACTGGTGTGGTATCCTTCATGGCCCCTGAGCCATTGGAAACCACAACCCACGCTGCTGAATCCCTTACAAATGCTTTCTACGAGCACCTCCAGGATTGCATGGATCAAGCAATCCCAAATAAAATCAAGACCCTTTCCACCAAAGGCAAGAGCCTGATCTGGTGGACCCCAGCCATAAACAAACTTTACAACAAGAGGAGAAAGCTACTACAAGATAGAGCAAAATCCCTAAAAGGGAAGACATCTCTGATCAATACTAGTAAAAAACTACGATCACTCATAAAATCATCCAAGGCCAGCTTTGAGAGAAAAATCACCAAGGACTCAAAAGACAATCATAAGGCCTTCTTTAGCTATGTTAGAAATCTGGGTGGAAACTCCCAGATATGCTCAAAATTAGTCCAAAATGATACAAAAATCACTGAACCCACAGACATTGCAAACATACTGGCAGACAGGTTCAGTGAAAATTTCTCCCTCCCCCCCCAAAAGGAGAAATATCTATCCCAGCAGAGTGTAGCCTCCCAATCATCTCAAATGCCCAGGTGAGAACTGCTCTCTCTAAAGCTAAAAACACAGCATCAATGGGACGGATGGTGTCCCGGCTGTGTGCTACGCCTAACTCAATGAGGAACTAAACCCACACATAAGGCTGCTGTTTAATCTTAGCCTTACCACAGGATACGTGCCCAAAGAGTGGCGTCGGCAACTGTGGTCCCACTCCACAAAGGCAGTGCTTCTACGGACCCTGGTAATTACCGCCCCATAAGCTTAACAAGCCTGGTCGGCAAAGCTATGGAGAGGATCATAATGGAACTCATAAATAAAGACATAGGGGACCTACAGACATAGGATCCTACCCAATTCGGCTTTGTCAAGGGCAGATCATGCCTCTTGAACTTGGTCGACTTTTTTGAAACAGTCACCAAGGCCATTGATGAGGGTAAGGCAGTTCACACAGCCTAACTTGACCTTGCAAAAGCTTTCGACACAATACCCCACTCGGGTACCATAGAAAAGCTCACCAGCTTAAATGTAAACCCATATGTCACAAGATGGGTTGCAAACTGGCTCAAGGACAGAACCCACAGGGTTAGAGTTGCTGGTGCCATGTCAGACTCCAAGCCGGTCACAAGCGGTGTCCCACAGGGCTCAGTCCTGGGCCCCCTCTTGTTCGGCATCTACTTTTCAGAAGTGCAGGCAAACATAGGAGGATTGTGGCTGACAAAGTTTGCAGATGACTGCAAAGTGGGCGCCATAGTTGAAAATCCATCAGACACAGATATCCTTCAGAGAGGTCTCATAGAAACGGATAACTGGTGCCAGAGCCATGGCCTTAAGCTAAACGCCAAAAAATGTATAGTCATACCCCTTGGTAAAAACAAGGTAACCCCAAGTTACCACATAGGTGGCAATCTATTAAGCAGAGAAGAGGTTATCAGGACCTGGGGACCCAAGTTGACAGTAACCTTTCTTTTGACACTCACATTGCCAAAGTGGTTAGGAGGACCTTCTACATTGCCCACCTGATTATGAAGGGATTCACATCCAGATCAAGGGAGGTCATTGTTCCCCCTGTACTCTTCACTTATCAGACCAATGATTGAGTACAATGCCCCATTCGGAGTGCATCTTACCCGACACCTGCAGCAATTGAAAAGACCCCAAAAGTTCCTCACCAAAAGGATAAAGGGGCTCAAAAACATGCCGTATGCTGCCCGACTGAAGAAACTCCAGATCTATTCAGTCGCATACCGTCTGCTCAGAGGTGACCTGTGCCTGACATACAAGGCCATGTCCAACCCGGAATTAATGGACATGCTCCACCTCAAAAAGTCCAAATCCACCAGAGCCACAAGAGCAAGAGACTTAAACCACAACACGGATATAAATAAGACGTGCTGGAGGGACAACTTCATCACCCAGAGACTCCCTATGCTGTGGAACAGAATCCCGGTCCATGTGAGACAGAGCACCTCGCTGGCTCTGTTCAAGAGGAATCTTGACCAGTGGATGGGAGATCTTAGGTTTACTCGTTGAGACCCAAATGAGGGTATGAGTACACAGCAAAACAGAGTTCCAAATAAGGTAGATCCAAATAAAGTGGTTCCAAATGATGTAGTAAATGCAGAAAGGCAGTATAACTGGATAAAAAACCAGAATCAATGATGTAGAACCAAGGTTGTTTAATAATAACGCTTCACAAAGGACATACGTTTTCGAGCTTCTTCCTCAGAAAAAAATTTTTTTTCTGAGGAAGAAGCTCGAAAACGTATGTCCTTTGTGAAGCGTTATTATTAAACAACCTTGGTTCTACATCATTGATTCTGGTTTTTTATCCAGTTATACTGCCTTTCTGCATTTACTACATCATTTGGAACCACTTTATTTGGATCTACCTTATTTGGAACTCTGTTTTGCTGTGTACTCATACCCTCATTTGGGTCTCAACGAGTGAGTTGTTGTGGTTTTTGTACTGAATTTTCACTCGTACCATCCTCAATCAGATCTTAGGTTTACCCTGGGGATCATCTCTGTATCACTGCTGGACAGAGGCACGGCAAACTAATGGGTATAGTATTCTTCAACCTAAGGGGTGGTGAAAGCCACACAACTCTGGCTAGGCTTATAAATGCCCTAGGGCAGATAGCCTAGTATGAACCTATATTCCAGGGCCATCCTCGACATCTCTGTCATCAATTTAAGCTTATCCTCCCCTATAATATTTGATTCCCTGAGCAACTGTGCTATGGCATCTATGCCATAGTTGTTATTAATCATAGTGAAAAGACTCTGTATAGCAAGTGTTACCATTATATACTGCCTGGCCTCCTTCGCTTCTACAGTCTCCTTTAATGTAGTTAAAAGATGTCCTGAATCTCTCAGTATCTCTGTAAACTCTGTTGTACATGGTCTCAACAAATATTCTAACCATTTGGATCCATTCCCTTCCTGAGACAATGGGTCTCAGGTGGGGGGTTAATAGGGTCCTTGTGCATCTTCGGGAGAGCTTTAAAAACTGGTGTCACTGGATGTTCAATCCATAGGAAATCAAATAGCTCTCTATCCATCATTCCTTCTGCTAGCAATCTCTTCAGGACAGTTCTAACTTCAGAAATAATCCCTTTTAGGGTGATGGGAAAAATATGGGTATAAGTCAATGTGTCAGACGACAATTCTGACAAATTATATGAGTAGTATTCTCTTTCCAAGACTACCACTGCTCCTCCCTTATCTGCACCCTTGATGATAATGTCTTCATTACTCTGCAGATCTTTCAGTGCCTGCCGCTGTACTACTGACAGATTATGGAAGCTCCTTGTATGTCTAGTAGTTAGATAGTTTAAATTATTCTGCTCACAAACCTTTATAAAAGTATTAACAGTGTGATTAAAAATCGGTACATAAGTGCTAGGATGCCTTAGTAAAGTGTGGCCCAGAGAGACAGCCTGATCACCAAATATATTCCTAAGCATCAAATTCCTACCAAATAATAAAAGGTCTAAAATAACATCACTAAAACAAGTTTCAACGCTAGGTACAAATGTTAACCCCTTGTTAAGTATAAACAATTCATCACCAGAAAGTACATGTTTAGATAAATTCAAAACAATACTGTGATCAGTTACTGTGAAGTCGTCCTTTTCTTGTTGAGCCTGGAATCTTGCTGTAAATGCATCCAGTCTCCTTTCTTCTTGACCGGTGCTGGAAGATTGACTAAAAAACTACCAGTTCCTTCAATTGCTTGATGAACCTTAGGCGGCCTGGCTCCTGTTTCCAAACAATGTTCAATACCGCCTGCATCGTATTGGGTTCTATTGTAGATTTACTGCTTACCCCTTGAGTAACACTACCCAAAGGCTCTAATTCTGTAATGTAACTACAGGACGGGCTTTGATTTGAGCTCCGTTCGATGGTATCGGTGGACCCTTGCTGCACAGTTCCACTGTGAGTAGCATTCTCAAATGATGAGACTCGTTCGTTGACGAAAATATGTCGTGAAGCTGTGCTAGCACTCCCCCATCTGGGCTGCCTGTGGGGTAAACCTCTCTCCTTCGTCTCTACAGCTGCTCCGTGTGTCATTGTGGAAATCGATGATACTTGTTCCCTGGGCCAAACAAAAATCTGCCCTTTAGCAAAGTCATTGTAGTCTCTCTGCAATTTTTTTGCTTTTTGCTGTTGTAGTTTTTGATAGACTGTTGAAAAACTACAATACATGTCATCCATTCTTTGCACATACTGCTCCTCTCTGTAGCCAGTTTCCAGTTGCTGCTGTAAACTTTCCACTTCTTGTGTTAGTTTGCTCCTCTGGACCGAAATAATCAAGTAACAGTCGCATATAAGCGAAGCCTGTCTCAGTATTAATTCACTGCCATCTCGCTAGAAGTTCTGGGTGGTGTTCTCCTTGCGACAGCATGCAAAAAATTTGCATGCCTCGAGGAGCCACCCCAAATTGTAGACAGGGTTCCAGATGGTTACATTGCCACTGTAACCTTTTTAATTTATGAACTTTTATTAACAAAAATATTTGCTACTTCATCAGACTTACAATTATGTTCATCAGTCACCATACTAATGATAGAACCCTGTGCACATACTTGCAAATCAAACTGTAAGAGAGGATTCACCTTGCTGAACAAATTTTTCCTGGTGTTATTGCTGTAAGCAGATGTAGTCAAAGATTGAGTATTGTCCTTCTCATTACCAAGTGATTCCATATTAGATGGAGGCCTCCATGCACAAAATAGTCCAAACTGAAAATACAAACCGGAGGTCCTCCACCAAAGTAAACTGCTCACACAAAGCACAAATCCAAGGAAAAAAAGCAGTTACCAAGTAATATGGAAATAATTTATTCTTCAGGTAAATACGATTGCAGGTAAAAAACAAAATAAAATCCAAACACTGTATTGTAAGCGCTTTCGGGTGACTACCTTTCTTCATACAGATGAAGATACAAACAAAAAGCATTTTAAATTATAAATAATCAATCAGTGTTCAGTATTGAATCCGCCTTTTTTTAAGGCTGGCTTAATAGGAATAACTTCATTGAGACCAGGCAGTCTATGTGCTGTCAATTCTATAAACCATTTAGCCTCGTCACATTCTGTTCTGTCAACAACCTGTTCTGTAACCTCTGTTTCCTTGAGGTATGAGGCTAATAACCTGAAATTTAAATGTAGGTCCTGAAGCAGCTAGAATGTGTCTGTAAAGTGCATTATGTGCATTTATGTTCATATGTTCAAAAATGAACATAATGCACTTTACATACACATTCTAGCTGCTTCAGGACATACATTTAAATTTCAGGTTATTAGCCTCATACCTCAAGAAAACAGATACTGTTAACAGAACAGAATGTGAAAAGGCTAAATGGATTATAGAATTGACGGCACATAGCCTGGTGTCAATAAAGTTATTCCTATTAAGCCAGCCTTAAAGAAAAGGCGGATTCAATACTGAACACTGATTGGTTAATAATTTATGCTTTTTGTTTGTATCTTCATCTGTCTGAAGAAGGGTAGTCACCCGAAAGCACTTACAATACAGTGTTTGGATTTTATTTTGTTTTTTTACCTGCCATCGTATTTATCTGAAGAATAAGTATTCCATATTACTTGGTAACTGCTTTTTTTCCTTGGATTTGTGCTTTGTGTGAGCAGTTTATCTTGGTGGAGGACCTCCTGTTTGTATTTTCAGTTTTGATCATTCAAATAGAGGGGAATACCTTTTGCATACCCTCGATGTTCATAGGCAACTTCGTTTCTACTTTGACAAAACTAAATCTTTCAGAAAAACAGATAAATTGTTTGTGGCCTTTGCAGGACCCAGCTTGGGTTGGCCTGTCTCCAAAATGACTTAATCTTCTTGGCTTAGAAACGCAATTACTTTCATCTACCATCAGAACAAAGTGTCTTTACCTTCCAGAATAAAGGCTCACTCTACTAGATCGATGGCTACTTCAGTGGCTTTTCATTCCAGAGCCTCTATGGATGATATCTGTGCAGCAGCCACTTGGGCAAGACCTCATACCTTTATCACTCATTACAAATTAGATTTGGCCTCCAGGGGATGAGCATCTTTTTGTTCTTTGGTGCTCAGGAATGTCCTTCCTTAGGGCCACCCAGGACTCAAGTAGCTGGGGACTCAGTCCTAACAGTAAGGAATGAATAAAGATTTACAACATCAGATGAAGAAGTTATGTCTTACCATAACGTTCCATCTGTGTTGCAGATATTTATTCATTCATTACTTCCAGCCCTCCTTCCCCCTGCCTGGACTCCTGGTGGACTTGAGGATTTTCTTACTAGTTAAGGTATTTGCTCAGACAGAGCCTCCTACTGTCTTTTTTGTTACTTCTATACTATAATGGCTGGCAAACTCGATCTGAAGAGACTATGAGAGGGGCATTGTGGGTAGGTCTTAGCTGAGAGTTTTTGGCTGGCACGAGCTTTGTAACGGCCATGTCCGTTCCAAGGACGGAACCAAAGTCCAAACAGTAATTAATGAATAAAGATCTACAACACAGATGGAACGTTATGATAAGACGACTTTGTTTCCTATATTCTAGATTTTGAACACAAGTCTTTATAGTGAGAAATATTCTTACATAAACCTGACTATCTATACATACTGATGATATTGCACTGCATGTACTTCCCTGAATTAAAAGTTTAGATCTATTCATGTACAACCCATGTAACTGTTATTTTTAGTCAAAAGTCTTTGTAAGTCGTGTAACTGATGTCAAGGATATCTGACTAGTGGAACTGCTACAAATGAATGAAACTGACTGTAAATGATGAAACAATGCAAATGATGACCAGGATGTCTTTATAATGGAGCTTTCCTCCCCGGGCCTCTGCCCAAAAAAAGGACACTGCTCAGTCAGACTTTCCCAGTAAACAGATGCCAATAAATAAATGAATGTCCATGTGTGTCATGAATTGCTGCTGTTGGCCTATGTTTCTAAAGCATACAAGTTTTTCATCAATACGATGAGGATTAAGAGACTTTTTTTGAGCAGGTGAACGTCTTAAAGGGTCTGCTTCACAATATCGCATGTTGAAAATATCGAACGGCGAAAACATCGAAAATGCTGTACATCGAAAGTGTTGTTGCGGGATCTTGGTACAGTGGGGATGAGAAAATTTGCTTGTTCCTCACTGTAGTGAGATCTCTGAGTTGGTATATATAATTAGTGGGGGGTGGGGGTCACAGCCCCCACAAGAACAGTTTAGATGTCCGGCATTTTCAATGTTTTAGCCGTTTGATATTGTCGTATTTCGACAAGATAATATAGATGCAGTGTTCAATTTTCCTAATTTTTGGGGATTACTGATCCAGTAAAATGCAGCTCTTACAGAAAATGCCCTTTCTGAGGTAGCTAAGGCTGATGGAGTGAAAGGTAGAGTCCTAGCTAGCCTATGCATTTGTTGTTTCAGCGGAAGTAAATGATTTTTCATCCAGAGAAACAAAGCCTTAAAATTGTGGTACACAAACAAAACAGAAGCCATTTGCCAAACTTTCAGACACCTTAGAAACCTTACCAAACAACATGCAAAGAATGATTAAAACAATTTCTGCCAAACTAACCTCCAGTACAAGCATCAGAGTAATCCCAAAGTATTTTGGGCATCCATAAAAAAACTACAACAACCTGACCAGTACACTACTCCCAGTTATTCAGCTAATAATACCACATACAGTATTGCAACCCTGTTTAACTCCTACTTCATCAATAATCTTTCTCTTATTAAATATAATCCTCCCATCCCAGCTGCACATGACCATAACACACTGTAGTTTAACTTTCAGCATGTACCTGCTTTCACTACAAGGAAACACCTACTTAACATTGAACAAACAACCCTGCCTGCTGACAACCTACCTGCTTTAATCAGTCCTTGCAGTTTCAGTGGAAGTAGAAACTTTGCTAAGTAAGAACAAGTACACAGTCTTTTTGAGTTGAAAGAACTTTATTAGGCAGATGGGTGCTGCTTAGAAGACTGAGTTTTACAGTTTGGAGTTTAGTAGACTGAACCCTTCCGTGGTTGGCAGGTGTGTTGGTGTACTTAATCTAATTGAAAGGATTGTAATATGAGTGGGGTGCAGATGTCCGTGTTGGCAAAGATTCATCAGTAAAAAGAATATGGAAACCAGTTATTAAAACTGTTTTTTACATCCCTTGAACTATACTGAGGTTTACCATCATTTGAGAAGTGAAACATTTTTAGCAAGTCATTAAGTGACATTATTTTAAAAAAAGATATTTCCAGTAACTACCAGAGTAACAGATTGTGTTTTAGTACAAATCGGTTAGTTCTAAAGAGTTTGAAATGAGATTTAGGAGAAGGTCATCTAAGTTCTGGGGTGCTTTTGTGGATCCTCATCAGATCTGCCTGTTCTCCCGTGGTTTCTAATGTTTGGGTCAAGCCTAAGATGGAACAATGTTGGTGAAATTTGCCTTCTTGTAAGGGAGTATCTTTGTATCAAAATGTTTAGAAAGTTTAAATAGTATTTGGAAAAACAAATATAATATTTATATAATAGTAATAATAATAAAACCAGCAGCCAGATCCCGAATGGTAGTGGTATCATAGTTTTATTACTTTTTGTTTTTTATTTTATATTTTGCACAGTGTTATTTTTCTTTTCAGGAGTCATATCACACTGTTGAGTCACTGTCTTTCATAGTAGGTTGTGCTTAGTTTAAAAATGCTGACTTCCTTTTAAAAATAGTCATTTGCAGGTGAGTTTCGTAAGGCCGAAAAATGCTTATCTACCAATTTCGTTGGTGTTCATAGGTGTGTACTAGGCTAATGGCCCTGGGGCCTTTACAAGCCTAGCCCATAGGATTACCCTGGCCTTGTGTCACCCAACCTTAGTTCCCACTGCCTCTGGAAAGTAGAGCCACTGGAGTGATCCCTGGGCTGAATTTTCTATTTCCCATCCACTCATCAAGATTTCTCTTGAAGAGGGACAGTGAGGCGCTCTGCTTGACATGTATGGGAAGTCTGTTCCATAGCACGGGCAGTCTCTGGGTTATGAACCTGCCCTTCCAGCTTGTTATGTTGATTGTGGTAATGAGGTTGAGGTCTCTGGAGCAGGTAGTGCGGAGAGATTGGGATTTCTTTAGATGTAACATTTCTAACAGAGCTGGGTCAGACATGGCTTTGTAAGTCAAGCAGAGATTGCCTATAAGTAGGCAATATGAGACCGAGAATAGTTGGAGTTTTTTGAGTCTGTCCATATAGGACAAGTGGTTAAGGCCTAAGATCTTCGAGAGGTATTTTTGTGGCCTCTCCAGTTGTTGTAGGTGTCTAGTGAGGTACATGCCAAATCGGGCATTGTACTCGATGATTGGCCTAATGAGGGAAGAGTAGAGGGAGACAATGACCTCTTTCTTCCTGGATGCAAACCCCTTTGTAATGAGATGTGCCACCTAGAAGGACTTAATGACCACAGTGGCAATGTGGTGGTCAAAAGAGAGGTTGCTGTCAACCTGTGTTCCCAGATCTCTTATGGCGCCTTCTGTGTTCAGTGTACTACGATTGATGTGATAATTCATGGGAACTGGGTTTTTCCCAAAGGGAATGATGATGCATTTTTTGGCATTGAGCTTAAGGCCATGGTTCTGACACCAGTCCTTGGTCGCAGAGAGGCCTTTCTGTAGTATGTCAACATCACTTAGGGAGTCAATTATGGCTTCCAACTTGCAATTGTCTGTGAACTTTGTCAGCCAGAGTCCCTTTGTGTTGGCCTGAACTTCAGAGAAGTAGGTACCAAACAGAAGAGGACCCAGGACTGAACCCTGTGGGACTCCATTCGTGACTGATCGACACTCTGACTTGAGTCAGCTACTTTCACACTGGATTCTCTCTGTGAGCCAGTTTGCAACCCACCTAGTGATATATGGGTTGATGCCTAGCTTAGTGAGTTTTTCTATGATTCCTGAGTGGGGAATGGTGTCAAAGGCCTTGGCCAGATCAAGGTAGGCTGTATGAACCACCTTGCCTTCATCCACAGCTCTAGTGACTGACTCAAAGAAGTTGACCAGGTTGAGTAGGCATGATCTACCCTTCACAAAACCAAACTATGTGGGATCCAGAGTTTGGAGGTACCCTATATCTTTATTAGGTCCATGATGATGCGTTCCATAGCTTTGCATATCAGACTTGTCAGGCTAATGGGGCGATAGTTCGCAGGGTCTGTAGTTACTCCTCCTTTGTGGAGAGGGATGATTTTAGCAGTGCGCCATTCGGTAGGGACAAAGCCTGAGGTGAGGCTGTGATTGAACAGGGCACACAGGTGAGGTGCCAGTTCACTCTGTAGTTTATGTAGAACACAGCCAGGGATATTGTCAGGTCCCATAGAAGCTGTATTATTGGCCTTGGACAATACCATTTTTAACCTGTGCAGCAGTAATACTTGGTGCCTGGCAATCTACTGGTATTGTGATTGGTCCTTTGGTGGGGGTGAGAGGGGTAAAGTTGGCACTGAATCTGTCGGCCAGTACACTGGCAATATCTGTTGGCTCAATATAGGAGGTGCCATTGTGCAACAGCACCATGCAAGTCTGGGTATTGCCATGGAGGTTCTTTACATAACTGTAGAAGGCCTTGTGGTTGTCTTTACTATCTGCTCCAATTCTGTTTCCATAGCTAGCTTTAGAGGATTTGATGAGGGATCTCAGCTTTTTGTTGAGGTTGATAAGGGAGTTTTTCCAGTCTTGGGACTTCACATTATTTCTCATCAGTTTCCTCCTCCTGTTGTAGAGTTTGTTTATGGCAGGGGACCACCAGATTTGCTTCCTTTTTTTGGAGGAGAGCGTATTGGTTCTATTGGGTATGACGAGATCCATGCATTTGTGTACGTGTTTGTGCAGGGCATTAGTGTATGATTCAGCGGTCATGCAGCTGTTCTTGTGCTGTGAAGTTGGCCACCTCTCTTTTTGGGAGCCCAAACTTAGCTTTGGAGAAGTTTTTCATGGTGGTTACCTTTGCGGGGGGTAGGAGGTGGGAGGGATGTGGATTACCAAGTTGATTAGTTTGTGGTCAGATCTAACCAGGGAGGAGTTGACTATTGGTACAGATCAACAGTTACCCATGTTAGTAATGACCAGGTCAAGGATGTTGCTACCTCTAGTGAGGGTAAGAATGAGCTGGTCTAGGGCCTCAGTATGAGAGTGTTAGGTTGGACCCTAATATTCTCCAGGGTGCTTAGGAACGTGGAGTGTGAGTCTTGGGTCATAGTTGGGGACCTATAGCAGGCTACGACCTGAATCGCTGTCTTACCAGTGCTAGCTGCACTTGAAGTATCTCTGATGCGTCATGTTGGGCTACCAGTCTGGAGGTGTGTGGATCCTTTATGAATATGGAAACACCACCGCATTTGGAGTTTTGATCCAAGTTCTGGGGCCAGAAGGTATGGAATGAGTTATAGCCTGGTAGTGCAGGGGTGCTATCTGCTGCCTTGAACCGGATCTCTGTTACAGCACAAATGTCGATGCCTTTTGAACGGATTCTCTGTTAGCAGCT